>NC_142013.1:44132438-44284055 GCF_049901735.1 Notechis scutatus
ACTTTCTAAGTTATTACCCAAGTAATAATTAGAACATGAAACCATCAATTTTGGGCCATACTTGAGACATAAAATACTGCTGGAATTATTAACTGGACACAAGCTGAACTGGTCATTTTGGATTGAAAAATGTCCCCATAGTGAAATTGATAGCTTATACTACCCTGCAGAAATGGAAGCAAAAGTTTACTTCGGATTAAATGCTGTCAAAGAGGAAAAGCATTCTAGCTTTTGCGTTAGCATTGGCTGATTACATAAAAGACAACCAAGGACAAGCATTGATCCAAGTTAAAAACTGGAGCTTACTGAATGTGCAGAAAACAAAATATGAATATTTATATGGGGTTCTTCAGGACTCAGGTCTTTCATTTTATACTTTTATTCTTTAACCCCTTCAAGGGATTGAAGGCAACACATATGCATTTTATATCCACCATAATCCTCTGATAGGATAGTCAATATCTCCTTTCCTTAATCCACAGTCATAGTTTTAGATAATACATAGATGAGATACACATAGATAGGGAGACAGAGAGACAGATTTTCCTGTTGTTCCACATTTTATCTGGAACAAGTATTCTGTTATTTTTCCTTATGATATTCAAAATACTAAGTCTGATCATTCTCCCTATTAAGGCTAGCTAATTCCATTGGATAATTTATCTTTCTAAAAATTCCTGGACCATTCCTGGTATCAAGGGGGTAAAGTTTGGTTTGGCATATATGTCTAAAAAATAGATTTTCCCAATTTACATTTATTCCATATTTTTCTGGATTGCAAATTATATTATTCCTAGTTGGTTCACCAAGAACAATTAATAAATGTAGACGTTTTCATGCTTAGTCTTTATTGATTAATCCAGTATATCATAGATTTACTCTTCTCATTCCAAGAGTTTTTAATTTGTGTGCTTATGTCTTAATTTTGTCTCTATTGAGGATTTCTACAAAAAGAAGAGTCAGTTTATTCATGAAAGCCACCTGGATTACTCATTCTCAGCTAAGAACACCTAACAGAGTTGTTGTTGTTGTTGTTGTTGTTGTTGTTGTTGTTGTTGTTGTGAAAATAAGAGAAGGAAGCAGGTTTGAAATATAATTATATCTTTCAATACTGGGGCAGCCAACTGAAGCTGTCAAAGTTATGTTCCAGTGCCTGGAAGTTCTGCGGTTTTGGACAGGGAGGCACCATCTCTGGGTCAATCTTACCAAAATTGAGTGGCTGTGATTGTTTGGACCACCCAGGTCTGGGCTATTCCATCTTTTTCCTAGATTAGAAGCCCCTTCAGTCACTTGCTCTGATTCCCTCATGATTGGACTACTCCTTTGTGCCCTGCATGGGGTTGCTCTTGAAGAATGCTCCTCCTCCTCCACGGGACACCTCCCCAGCATCCCCCAGTTTTGCAAAGACTGAGTGCCAAAGTCCGGAACTCATCACCTAATCTAGATCCCTGACTGGAACGGAGCCCCACCAGACGGAAAGCAATGGGTGGGGCTGGATGCTATTCACAGCTCACAGAGAACGGGCGTATCAGGTAAGTACCAACACCCTTTCTCCCATGAGCTGTTCAGAGCATCCAGAAGCGGGACATACCAAAGCTTGGCCTGTCCTTAGGGAGGGACTCTGTCTGGATCGAAATCCACTCCTAAACTCTGTGGACCCTCTGCAGGACTCTTCTGCGAAATGAAGCATCCGCTGGGGCGTAGACATCAATTTTATAATTTCTGACAAAGGGTGATGGTGAAGCCCAAGTTGCCGCTCTGCAAATTTCGTCTATGGAAGCCCGTGTGGCCCATGCTGCTGATGTTGCCGTACTCCTTGTTGAGTGGGCTCTAATGCCTTTAGGAACTGAGATGGACTGGCATTCGTAACTTTTAGCTATGGTGGCTCTCAACCATCCAGCAATGGTCGTTGATGACACCTTGTGTCCTAAAGTGGATGGGTTGAAGGATAGGAATAGAGCCTCAGATTTTCGAAATGCCGCCGTGTGGTCTAGATAGATGCTTAACGCCCTTTGAACGTCAAGTCGATGCCATTGAAGCTCCAGTCTATGAGATGGTTTCGGACAAAAATTTGGAAGCACCAACTCCTGCGCTCTGTGGAAGGCTGAATTTACTTTAGGGGTGAACGATGGATCCAATCTGAGAACCACTCTGTCCGCATGAAACACGCACAGGTCCTTTCTCATCGACAATGCTGCCAATTCAGAAATCCTCCTTGCTGATGTGATCACAATTAAGAAGACCACCTTATATGTCAGGAATTTGAGACGAGCGGTTCTTAAAGGCTTGAACGGGCCAGTTGTAAGTGCGGTTAACACCTTGTTGAGCTCCGAAGTGGGATAGAGGTGAATTACAGGAGGTCGTAAGTTTGCAGCACCCTTAAGAAAGCTGCGGACATGTGGATGGTGCGCTATGGAACGAAAGTCACCCCAGGATATCATCGAGGCTAAGGCCGCCACCTGTCTGCGTAAAGTATTTGGAGATAGGCCCTTGGTCGACCCCTCCTGTAAAAAGTCCAATAATTGTCCTTTTGATGGGGCGGTTGGGTCGATCTTAGACCCCTGGCATCAGCGACAGAAAGCGGACCACGTGGCCTCGTATATACGATTTGTTGAGGACCGTCTGGATGCTTGTATGGTGGCAATGGCATCCTCTGAAATCTGTTGGGTCCTTAAACGGCTCCGCTCAACCTCCATACGGCTAGGCTGAGCCATTGTGGGTCCGGATGAAGTACCGGCCCTTGCGAGAGGGAAACCCTCGATGGTGGAATTTTCCAAGGTTGTTCTCTCGACAGGTCCTGTAAGTCCGCGAACCACATTTGCCTGGGCCAGTAAGGGGCGACCAATATCAATTCTGCTCATTCTTCCAATAACTTCTGGATCAACCTGGGCATTACAGGGAGTGGAAGAAACACATATAGAAGTCCAGGAGGCCACTGACATCGCAGGGCGTTGACGGCCTCCACCCCCTGAGTCGGGTACCTTGAAATATACCGGGGCAATTGGGCGTTGAGGGGAGAAGCAAATAGATCGATCACCGGTTGCCCAAACCTCCGCACTGCTTCCTGGAAGAGAGATGGGTGTAGGCGCCACTCTGTCTGATCTATCGTGGCCCTGCTGAGCCAGTCCGCTTGTGTGTTTAAGGCCCCTGCTATGTGCTCTGCCTTGAGCGAAAACAGATTGGCCTCGGCCCACTTGAACAACCTTGCCGTCTCCAGCATCAGAAGTTTGGAGTGGGTCTGTTTACGTGGGCCTTGGTTGTGATATTGTCTGTCAAGATCAGAACGTGGCGTGATTGGAAAAGGGGTAGAAAACTGCGTAACGCCAGATGAACTGCTCGCAGCTCCAACAGGTTGATGCTTTGTGATCGTTCAGAAATAGTCCAACTTCCCTGTGCAGTGTGGGATTGGAAGTGAGCTCCCCATCCTACAAGGCTCAGCTTAAAAATTAGCTAGTTATTTTAGTCTTTCTTCAGTAACTGTTTAAAAGCTCTTGGAGACAAAAAAAAAATAGCTTATTTCCTTAAGTGTTTCATCTGCATTCTGCTTCAACTTCCTAATTTGCATTCCATTAGCCATACTTCCCCAGTTATTCTAGCTACAAAATGTTTAACTATCATAATTTTATAATACTGCCAGGCTCAATGAAGCTTTTTTTTTTTTTGAAATCATTAAAAAAAGAACTATTATAGGAAAATGGAAGAAGACATCATGCAACAGTTTGCTCTGGAAATATGAAAAGAAAACTTAAGCAAATGTGGCTATATAAATTTGGAAAGAAATAATTATGTACAGAAAGGCATAAATTTTAAAATATTTGTAATATTTTCATTCTTTTATTTTTAAAATATTCAAATCAAGATTTAGATTATTGTGCTGTAGCTCTTGAAAAAACGACCATATTTTGAGCTGATGTAAATCATAACATTTTCTTTCATATTTAAACTTATGAGCCAGCACTAATGATACATTTTAGCACTATAGCCATATCCAACTACAAGAAAACCCTCCATAATTGCCTAGAAAGGAGGGTTAGAATTCATTAGAATTTAGTTAGAATTTTCTAGTAACAACATTTGCTAGTGAAACCCAAGAAACATAAGGTAGACAATGATAAGACAGAGCAGAACAATACAGAATCAGAACCAATTTAATCTGGAGGACAGAAAAATTCTCAAAAACCTTAAGAAGGACTAAACTATCACCATCTTTCCGGCAGACAGAAGCTGTGCCATGGTGTCATGGAGAAAACACAATACATACAGTAAGAAGAATTAACACAGGACAAAGAAATCTAAGTAAGAAAAGACCTGCCACCCGAGATGAGTTGAAATCATCAAGACAGATGAATTACATTGCAGAGTTCTGAAGGAGCTGACATACCTGATCTCAGAACCACTGCATTATTTCTTTCAAAGATCCTAGAGCACTGGGGAACTATCAGAGGACTGGAAATCAGCTGATGTAGTTCCTATCTTCAAAAAAGAAAAAAAAATGGATCCAGCAAACGATAAACCAATCAGTACCTGAGAAGATCCTGGAAACCATAACCAAGCAATAAATCTTTGAACATTTAGAAACAAGCAAAGCTATTACAGATAGTCCTCAATTTATGAGTAATGAAATGTCTACAAGTAAACAATGAAGCTCAGGGAGCATCAAAATTGTACATTTTAACCCTAAGCTATGTGTATAATTCTTCTATTTGTAAATAAAATTACTGCTATATTTAGATATTCTAATTTTGGTGCCCTACAGGAATTTCTTAAATTACTGTAATAACTATACTACTTTGCCACTTCGCTTCTGATTCCATGTTAGTATATTCATTTTATTCTAAGCTCAACTACAAATTTACTAAATCAGAATAATCTTTTTTTTAATTGACATATAAAATTAAATTTTAGCAGGCTAGAAGTTATAATATAAATTGTTGGCTGAGACATTTCCAAGTGAATCCCATACATTTTCCCTTCAGCTCATGCTCTTCTAAAAATTATGTTGCAGCACAAAAATTTCATACAGAAAGTAAATTAAATAAAAAATGATTGAAGATTAGAGATTAATTTTTTCTGTGATATTTATAACAGAATAACAACTCTTATAATATTTGAAAAGAATACCTTCATTGAGAGCAACAATATTGTATCAACAAAACTGAAAATATCTGTTTTATATTTTGTAGTAATTTGGCTGATTACTTTGTCATGATAGTATTAACATTGGAAAACCTCAGTATCATTTGGTCTTTGATTCTTGTCTTTGATTCTTGTATATTCCATAATAGGTGAACCAGTTTGTTGTAGTGATTAAGGCGTTAAGGTAAAAATTCTAGTCCTACCTTAGGCACAAACTTAGTTTAAGTTCTAGTCCCACCTTAGGCACCAGCTGGGTGACTTTGGACCAGTCACCTGTCAACCCTAGGAATCAGGTGATGGGAAACCCACTTTCCAAATGTTGCTAAGAAAGCTGCAGGGACTCTAGATACTTTGTCAGGAGTCAGTGCGTAGCCACCAAGGCATTGGTCTTATTTGCCATTAGTCACTGGCCAAGCATGTATCTATGTTTGACTTCAACCATTATTTTTTTAATGAGCCATTGTTATCAAATTTTCTAAGCCATAGAGCAATGGGTATATTTATACAACATGCAATGTGATTTATCATTAGTTATTATTGCATTGTGTTTATTGTAAAAACTTACATATACAAAAAAGAGGGAAAAAGAAGAGGAAAAGAGAGAGTAAATGTGTTCCAGGAAACTGGGATTGAACCAGTTTCCTTTCACATTTATTATACAATATTAGATTACATGACATTTAAAAGATGAGAATGTTTGTATACTGCTTCAGTAAAAAACAACAACAATGAATTTGGATTGGTGAAATAAATAGCTTTGAATCTGTCACTAACTAAAATATATGCTATATATTATGATATGCACATTTTGTCTAGGTGTGAAATATTTGTCTAACTAAAGCAATGTTGTTGGAAGCCATACTGATAAGCATTTTACAGCCTAAGTATTTATAAGAACATCAGAATATGTCATAAGCGGTGGTAATATTGAACCAGTAGCAATAATTTGGCATGGGTCGTCAAACTGATAGTGACTTCTGGCTGGCCATGCCCCGAACCAGTTGCCTGATCACCACTTGCTCACTTGCCCCATCTGCCCGATTCTCACTCCCCCTGCCCAACTCTCGCCCCGCCCAGTTACTCCTCATTCCATACTAGGTCCTCGTGGCTTAACCTGCCTTCCCACATGGTGCCTTTGCCCCAACTGAGCAGCTCTGATCTTCCTACTCACAGGTAAGTTACGCTAGACCCTCCCCCGACCATCCTTGGAGCTTGCCTCCCCCTCCAACAGCATCCCCCGAGCTTGCCAAGCCCCCCCCCACCGTTCACAGGCTCACTTGGCTGACTTTCTTGCTGGCACAGCCCCATCCCAGGCAGGAGTGCTGGCTGCAGCCTAGCTAGCTGTTCCCCCTACCTCTGGGCTTACCAGGCGGGACTGGGAGGGTGGGCGGATGTCCTGGGCTGCACATGTGCACAATTTGCAGCAGCACTGGGACATGGCTCCTGGAGCAGCAATGCTGTTTGTTTTCTTCCTTCTCCCAGGGGAGGCGCTGCTTCTGGCCTGGCCTGGCCAGCGGGTGAGTGAGCAGGTGGCCCTTGGGCATCTCTACTGCACTGGAGCTGAGAGGGACAGCGGAGGTGCCCATGTGCAGCAGCCCCGGTACTTCCGCCTGCCCGCCCAGAATACTGTCACTGCGGACATTTGCTTTCTTCCTTTTCTCCCCCAGGACCGCCATCGCCCGCATCTTCCTTCTCCCAAGGTTGAAAGGAAATAAGCGGGCGGCCATGGCGGCTGCATGCTCTGGCCTCTGCCACCCTCCACTGCCACCCCCACCGCCTGCTTTCTGCCTTATCGCGCTGCCCACTGTTCTGGAGCTCGCTGAATCATTTTGTCTCAGTTAGACCAGGTGTGTGTATGTGTGTGTGTGTGTGTGAGAGAGAGAGAGACAGAGAGAGAACAGATAATCAGAGTTGGAAGGGACCTTGTAGATCATTTAGTCCAACACCGTGCACAAGCGGAAGACCCTACACCATTTCTGACAAATGGCAGTCCAATCTCTTCTTGAAAGTCTCAAGTGATGGCGCTCCCACAACTTCCAAGGGAAAGCTATTCCATTGGTTGATTGTTGTCACTGTCAGAAAGTTTCTTCTTATTTCCAGGTTAAATCTCTCCTTGTTCAGTTTCCATCCATTATTCCTTGTCTGGCCTTTGAGTGCTTTAGAAAATAGCTTGACCCCTTCCTTCCTGTGGCAGCCCCTCAAATATTGGAAGACCTCTATCATGTCTCCCCTGGTCCTTCTTTTTACTAGACTAGCCAAGCCCAGTTCCTGCAACCATTTGTTGTATGTTTTAGCTTCCAGTCCCCTAATCATCCTGGTTGCTCTTCTCTGTACTTTTTCTAGAGTCTCAACATCTTTTTTATAATGGGGTGAACAAAACTGGATGCAGTACTCTAGGTGTGGTCTTACTAAGGCTTTATAGAGTGGTATTAGTACTTCCCTTGATCTTGATTGTATCCCTCCGTTAATAAAACTTAGGACTGCATTAGCTTTTTTGGCTGGTGCTGCACACTGCTGGCTCATATTTAGCTGGTTGTCCACTAGGACTCCAAGATCCCCCTCACAGTTACTGCTATTGAGCCTGGTTTCACCCAGTCTATATGTGTACTTTTGGTTTTTCTTGCCTAAGTGTAGGACTTTACTTTTCTCTACATTGAATTTCATTTTGTTAGATACGGCCCAGTGTTCTAGTCTGTCAAGATCCATCTGGATCTTGAGCCTATCTTCTTGGGTGTTAGCTATTCCTGCCAGCTTAGTATCATCTGCAAATTTGGTAAGTTCCCCTTCTATTCCCTCATCTAAGTCGTTAATGAAGATATTGAAGAGTACTGGGCCTAAGATGGAACCTTGTGGCATCCCACTGCTTACTTCCCTCCATGCAGACTTAGACCCATTAAGGACTACTTGTTGAGTATGGTTTGCCAGCCAGTTGCGAATCCATCTAGTGGTGGTGCTATCTATTCCACTTTTTTCTAGCTTACTAAAAAGTAGGTTGTGGTCTACTTTGTCGAATGCTTTGCTGAAATCTAAATATATTATATCAACAGTATTTTGCTCTACTAATTTAGTCACTGACTAAAGAGAGAGAGAGACAAGAAAAAGAAAGAGCAAGAAAGAAAGAAAGAGAAAGAAAGAAAGAAAAAGAAATAGGAAGGAAGGGTGGAGAGAGAAAAAACTCTGTACTATTATTTTTAATTGTTTCATTATTTATCATATATTAATATTTTACATTGTCCCTACACCTAGAGTGATTTTACTGCCTTTATTTTGCCCAGGTATTTTTCAGGGTTTACATGTCAATAGTCCAGAGCATAAATACATGTGTGTTTAACAGATTTGAAAGGGACTATGGAGGTCTTCTAGTCCAACCCCCTGCTCAGGCAGAAAAAGGTGTCAGAACAACATAATAACACTTAGAAGGGACCTTGGGGGGAACCCTATAACATTTCAGAGAAATGGCTGTCCAGTCTTTTTTTAAAAAAACTTTCAGTGATTGAGCGCCCAGAACTTCTGGAGACAGGCAGTTCCACTTGTTCTCACTGTCAGGAAGTTTCTCCTTAGTTTTAGGTTGCTTCACTCCTTGATTAGTTTCCATCCATTGCTTCTTATTTGCCTTCAGGGGCTTTGGAAAATACATTGCCCCTCTTTCTGGCAGCCCATTAAAGGTCTGTTGCCTATCACACTCTTGGGCAAAGCATGTTAGCCATTTCCTTCTTTCAGTGGTCCATCAAAGTAAATCTACAGTATATAGATAATAAAGTAAAAAAAACAACACTTTTACAGAACTATAGATATGTTGAGGCTGGGTGTGACAAGGAATGCTGGGAGGGGAGGGGCCAGGCGAGGCACCCTTTGATGTGAGTGACATTGAGTTGGCCACACCCACCCAGTCACATGACCACCAAGCACGCCCACCCAGTCACATGACCACCAAGCCATGCCCACCAAATAAGCCACACCCACAGAACTGGTGGTAAAAAAAATTGAATCCCACCACTGGTCATAAGCACAGTGTCATGTTATGTTTGCTCTCTGGGGTAATGATATTACAAAGTATGGGGACCATTTCAGAACAGGTTGTTTTTCTGAGCCACACCAACTCACACTCTGTAAAAGATGAGACCCAGCATGCCTCTTGTGCCAGACCGAATGGGACATGTAGACATAATTGAGAAGAGGCAATTCCTGAAATAATGCAGACCCATGCCCCATATACTGCTAAATTCAAGATTAGTTCAGTCGTACCAATATTCATCTATGTAATAATTCTTAAAGGGTAAGATAAAATTATAACTCAAAATGGAACTACAGTTATCAGATAATGTCCAAGACATTCTTTAGTGTTCCTCCTTTGAGATCTTCCATACACACAGACCAATTCAGTTCCATGATATTTGGAAATATATTTAAGAATCAAAAACTCTTCTTTCAAGGATATTTTTAATTGTTTCTTTGTTGTTCTTTAGGAAAACTACAGATTTTACATAGCAGAAAGTCAGTAATCTAAAGACAAGATTAAAAAACTGTTTTGGGAATAATTACAGTTTTTACAATTTTGTTCTACTTATCCTACATTTACTAAGTTTTGAGGGAAAGTATTGGATTATATATCTATGGAAATTCTCAGTGATCCAAGTCATGCTTGTTCTCTATTGGATTATATAAATAAAATTGTATAAAACATTCCTCGAGGATAATTCTTTTAACTACATACCTAGTATTTGGAATTTGAAAATTGTACAATATAAATGCATTTTGAAACAGTCAAAAGTAAAAGTTAGAAGTCCATTGACTACTAACAGAAAGCATGCAACAGGAAGAACTTGGAACATAAATTCATACATGAGGATAATTATTTGCAACAAGAAAGAAAACCTGGAGAATGTTGAAATGGAAGAAGCTGCACCTTTTGAGTAATTGGTATTAATTACTATTTCTTTTCAAGGAAATGTGCCAATCTCTGTTGCTGAATATGATGGTGTTTTAAGGATACCTTCAAGGTTATAATTACTTGTTATCTGCTACCAGCATTATGTCAGAATCATAATTCTATGAGAAGCTCATAACTATGCCCCATTCTGAAAAATAAGAAATTTGCTTCAATGAATATTCAGATAATTGCAATTTCTTAGCTGTGGCAGGTTCTTGAGTTTTATTATTCCATTTGGAAAGGAAAATAAATTTTCTTGAATTAATATATCACTAGCTACTAAAGTCAGTTACAATTAACAATTAAAATAAAGAAGAGTTAATAGCTTGTACAAAAAGATGTGTGTTAAGGGCCTTAAAAATATAATAAAAATGTCAAAGCCCTTAGCAGGGTGTACTTTCCAAATAGGTGGGGTAGTAAGTAATTGAAATGATTGGAACAACAAGCTTTATACAGCTGTTTAATAGAATAGCTGAACAGGTTGCCAATTCTTTTCTGAATATAACTTAAAGTGATTATTGTCATCTTTAAAGCCTTTATGTTTCAGGACCAGATATTTGCATAACCAGCTCCTTTCAATAATATCTGTCTAGTGAAGTTTTGGGGAAAAATACTGTGGTTAATCTCTAGTTTGCACCCAAGCACATTTCCAGTCAGCCCCCCTGTCCACATCAGAATAAGAAAATATTTATAGCTCAGGGTTGAACTGAGGGGTCCTTGGTGCTCTCTGAGCTTGGTGGTTTTCTTTCACGCATTCATTGCCAAACTAAGTAATATCATCAGTGCTAGAAGGGAGATACTTGATTAGGCTGTTTAATGTTTGTTTGTCTGCATTGGTAGATCCTTGTTTGGGGTATTGTTTTACTTCTTGATTGTTGGTCTAGCGTTAATTGTGACTGATGCAATTCAAAATATATCATACTTTTGTGAAGAAATATAGTGACTTTTTATATTTTCCTAAACATTTATATTTTCCTAAACATTTGTATTAAAAATATTGTGGTACTCCTAATATACGTGTGTGTGTGTTTCATATTCAATAATTAAAGGAAAAGTTGATTTTTTTAAAAAAGTATTTTTTATTGATTCAGGAAGACTCTTAAACAAACATTTGTGGTTCATTGACTTCTAAAGAGTGGCATGTTTATGTTAAGGATGAGTTTAAGTGTATCAGGGACTAGGATGCTATTATGGAATTGAGACTCAGTGAACCTAAAGGCCAGTCAGTTTGAATTTCCAAATAATTATCTTAGGCTGAATATGCTAAATTGCAATTTTGATTAATAGAGGACTTCATCAAATATAACTGGGTGGTTTTGCTTTGCTGATAGGAGTTAAAGGAACAAAAGCAATTTCTATTGGATGGATGTATTAAGATAAAATACTGAGCTAAACTCAAAAAAAGTGATGACTTTTATTATATTTTTAAACATGTTTGAAACTAAATGAGCTATGAAATAAATATTTATATATATGTACATATGTAGAAGTTGTGAATTCATAGGCTTTTTTTCAATTTTCACCCAGTTTCAGAGGTTGGGATTCTATCTCATTTCATAAGAAAAATAGAATGACATTTATTGGCTTATTTGCAGAAAGATCAGTTACCATACTCATGAAAAGCCTGTTATCTGATAGTTCTGCATTAGTAAAACCTGCAGCTGTTCATATTTTCTTTACATAGCACGTGTCACTGTGGCAAATGCAAAACATTTTGATCCATCAAGATTACAGAGACTGCTGAAAAGCAATAAACATGAAATAACAAGAACTATATGTAGGAATGCCAGTTAAGGAATGCCTATTAAAAAAAACAATGCTAAATATTTATTAAAGTTTAATTATTTTACTGAGAATTTGAAATTTTCAAAAGTGAAGTAGATAGTTTAAAATAAATAATAATATAAATAAATAATATATTCATTATTAAGAAATTACTGTGACCAATATTTTGTGGTGTTCCCAATATCAGATTTTAAAAATGTATCACTAACATGTACTTGTATCAATTACATTTGCATTAAATACCCATTCTCTGACTGCAGGCATTTATAATCAAATAAGTAGCTACCAGAATACATGATACTGTACAATATTACCGCTACCTTACCCGCAGCAAAATCCAGACAATCACTAAAAGGTAGATGGAAACAAATGATAACAACTTAAGATATATTTTATCAATTAAAAGGTGACAGTCTTGGTGAATCTTGACACAAGAAGCATAAACTTATGAAAAGAGGACAATTAACATTTCTATTCTATGGTTAATTTGTTATTTCTTCTAATTTGAGAAACAGTGGAGTTGTTACTACTCCTTTCTTCAGTGCAATTACCGTATTTATCGGCGTATAACACGCACAGGCGTATAACACGCATCTTCATTTTAAGAGGGAAATTTCAGGAAAAAAAATTAAATTTCTAAATAAAAACTTTGAAGCAAAATAAGGGTAGCTCAGAACTTTTTTTTTATTAATATTATTACCACTTATAAGGTAAATCAGTGGTCCCCAACCTTTTTTGTACCAGGGACCGGTTTCAAGCAGAAAATTTTTGCAAGGACGGGGGGGGGGGAAGAGAAGAGAAGGAGGCTTCGCTCTCTCGCTGCTCCACCATCCAAGGAAGAAACTGCTTCAAAGAAGCGGGGGCTTTTCCTGTCGCCGCAGCTATTCCGAAGCGCCCGCTTTCACCCCACTCCCACCCGCCCGCCCGCCCCAAGCCAATCCACAGTGTCCCGTTC
Source organism: Notechis scutatus (assembly GCF_049901735.1). NCBI lineage: Eukaryota > Metazoa > Chordata > Lepidosauria > Squamata > Elapidae > Notechis > Notechis scutatus. The sequence goes on from NC_142013.1 coordinate 44,145,245, forward strand.
TGCCTGCCTGCCTGCCTGCCTTAGTTTCTGGTTGTTTGGGAGCAGCTTCGGCTGAGAATAATAACTATTCGCCTCTTTTACTCAGCCGAAGCTGTTCCGATTCAACCATTAACGAAGGCAGGCAGGCAGGCAGAACGGAGCACTGCGGGCGGGCGGGCGGGCGGATGGGGTGGGGGTGGGGAGAAACGGGCGCTTCAGGGAAGCTGCGGCGACAGGAAAAGCCCCCGCTTCTTTGAAGCAGTTTCTTCCTGTGCTGGTGGAGGAGCGAGAGAGCGACTGAGAGAGCTGACCCAGAGAGAAGGACAGGCTTCGGTTGCTTCCTCCCTCCCCTTCTTTCATTTGTGTCCTTGATCCCCGATCCCAGCAGCATTCACCGAAGGTGAAGAAAGCCGGCATTTTTTTTTTAAAAAAAATTCTTTGCGGCCCGGTAGAGAGTGCTCCGCCCGGTGGTTGAGGACCCCTGAGGTAAATAATGCAAAATAATGCCCTCCGCTCGCACCGCCCGGCCTCCGCTCGCACCGCCCGGCCTCCGCTCGCACCGCTCGCACCGCCCGGCCTCCGCTCGCACCGCCCGGCCTCCGCTGGCTTCTTAACATTATATCGGCGTATAACACGCATACATCATTTGCCCCCTATTTTCAGGGGGGAAAAAGTGCGTGTTATACGCCGATAAATACGGTAGGTCTAAATTATTAAGTTTATTTATTGAACATCTGACTGCCACTCGTTCTTACCATAAAAATGTTTCATTTTATGGACTTTGGAAACAGATGAGCAACTTTAAGAATTATTCATCAATTACCAATATTGATTATTGATTCTCCATTTAAACAATAGCAAAATGATATTTCTAAATTCACATGATAAGGGGGGAAAAACACAAGAACTTAAAATTACTTCAAGATGCTAAAGAAATTGGAGTTTTAGGTTTACCAGATTTGAAATTCTTCTTTTATACCTAGTGATGAGGAATGGCTGTTTCTCCAACATAAGAAATTAGTCAAACTAGAGGTGCCATGAATTAAAATCTAGGTGGCATACCTACTTATGGTATGATAAGGTTAAAATGAATATTGACTTAAAGAATCATTGTTATATGAGCCATACTAAGGATGTGGAATCAATGTAAAACAAGGTTCCCAATAAAGGTAGTATTTGGGTATTTGGAAGCTTTTTTTTTAGAAAAGCAAAATGGTGAGACCAGACTGGCAGACTTATAGCCAAACAATATTTTTAAACTAAGATGAACCTACACTTAAGTCTAAGGAAGACATGGTTAGAAGGATATATGTCATTGGTTTACATATTTACTTCAAGATACTTAATTGAAAGAAAGATTTGAACCAGGGGTGGGTTTCTATCAGTTCTGTCCACCTCTGTAGAACTGGTTGCTCCGAAGAGCAGCAGACATAGAACCAGTTCTATGTCTGCTGCTGTTGTGGCCCACCCGCCTACCAGGGCTTTTACCTGACCTTTATTTCCTGCTTTTTCAACTGCAGCTGCTTTGCGTGACACAGCTACAGTTGAAAAAGCAGGAAAAAAGGGGTTTTCCACTGCTGCACACTTGCACGCAGCACTGCTCAGCTGTCCGGGCAGCTCAGCACGTTGTAAATTGTACTTGCGCGACTCGCACATGCGCACATGATGCTAATAGACAGAACCGGTAGTTATACCAGTCGGATCCCATCCCTGATTTGAACTAGACACAAACAGCTATAGATTTTGCTTATAAAAAGTAAATTTGAAACTGTACCATGTCACAAGGATTAACACGGCAAGCTTTGTAAATTTCTGTTGAAATTAATTTGGAGAATGAATATGTGAAGTATTGTATGATTCAATGGACAAAGAATTTGGGGTATAATGTAATGCTTGAACAATGGGAAAATGTGGTCAAAGGATTTAAAATTTACATCGAACTGTAACTTAAAGGAATTTTTTATATAAAGTGAGGTTAAGTAACTGACGGTACTTAACACTTGTCAAACTGTTAAAATATATAGCTAGGTGGTTCAAATGTATGTTGGAAATGTAAATGTAAAGTAAGAACTTTTTTATTGTCTTTGGAGGACTTGGCACAAAGAAAAAAATATGGGGGTAAGATTGATATTTTTATACAGAAGATTTTCAAAATGAATATAAACATCAAACCAGAGACTTTTCTTTTAGTCTTAATGCACAAAGAATTTGGAGGAAAAAAATAAGAACTTTGTGGTTATATATGTTGATAGCTGTGAGAATGTGCAAAAATGGAAAGGTATTCTAATCTTCAGAATGGAAGAATGGCTGGAGAAAATGACAAAATTAGGCGAGATGGTCAAATTAGCTGTTTTAGTCAAAGAAAAGAGCACATTCAACTTTGTTTTTATTTGGAAACTGCTCCTAGATTTTGTGCTTGAAATAGAAAAAAATAAAACGTTGACTTTGGGATTTGATGATTATACAAGTTTGTTGTTACAGAAATGGCTAATGAATATTAAGTATGCAAAAGTAAAAAGTTAAGGCTGCAATGTTATTATTTTTATCCTACTTTACTGAAAAGAGTAAATAGAAGTTAGTGCTCTTCCTTTTTTCTTTTTTCTCTTTAGTTAAGCCTTGTTACGTTGTAACTAACAGCTAATGGTTCTTGGCAGTACACCCAGACTTTCTGTCAGCTGAGTTTTTTTTTAAATTTGCTGGTACTTTTATTAGGGGCTTGACTTTCTTAAAGGGAAAGGATTATTTTAAGCTTTTTACACTGCTTTAGTGGTTCCTGGCACTGTCATTTTGGAGTGTACTTCCAAGAGGTAGGATGCAAGCTTGGCACTGTCTGATTTTTTACTGCCTTTCTAGGGGCATGTGATCTTTCCTTAAATCTGGATTATTTCCTTATGATATCTTGTGAGGTAAGTGAGACCAGCTGGTATCTTTAAGTGTCTTTGCTTTCCTATTAGAAGGAAATAAATTTTCAGTACAAGAGTTTTGCATATATATTTTTGTTTTTAATGTAGACTAAAATAACATTAAAATTTGACAATGTATAGCTAGGATTATAACAGAATAGTGAACAAGATCAAACTGAAACCAGATCAGGCTTTATCTTACTGACTTTCAATTCTGAAAGAGATTTCTTGAAGACCATATCAATGAATTCGTTTCTGGAAAGACCTTGCTGAAGAATTCATGATTATCAAATTTTAATTTAGAACAGTAGCGTGCTGTATACATCAATATAATATTGTTTCCTATTCACACTGTCTATAATCCATAGAAATGGGCAACATTGAAACAATATAACAGTTTCTAAAAATGATACTTTGATTTATGCTAATTTTCTACATATTTTATAAATGATTCCAGCTGCTATTCATAATCTTGAACTTTTTTTATAGAAATACTTTAGGAAATTTAGTATAGGCAATGTCAATACTCATTTGTGTTTTGTTGCAGTTCATTTTCAATAATGTGGAAAATGGTTAATTCAGACTTCAGAGTGCATTTTTTTGCTTTGTTTTTTTAATCCTTAACTGGTTAGCCGTAGTCTATTACTGTCAGTTATATTTTCCACAGAAAAAAATAATAAACAAATCTTTCAAAGACAAAATATATATTTTACAAAGAAAAGCATTTACCTACTTTATAAATGTTCTTTGAGGCAAAGATATCATAGCCACTTACACATATTTAAGGTACATGAAAGGAAAATAAGGTAATGCCATTTAACAGGAAGTTTGCAGACTTTCTGGCTGGATGTCACCTGGGAATCATTGCACATTTTCATGACCTCCCTGTAAGAAACTCCTCAGATATCATAGTAAGTCTGATTCATCAGCTGCAGCAGAAGCAATTGAATTAAAGCTGAAATATTTATGTGTCTGACTCCTCACATTCCTAAATAAGCATGCCCTGATCTCTGGATAAGATTTCTGAAGGAATTCATTTTGCTGCTTCTCAAAGCTGTGATCTATTCCTGGGGATTTCTTTTTCTAAAGACTAAAATATTGTAGTTTGTATCTGATTTTGTGTTAAGTCTAAATACTGAGTTGCATTTTTGTGATGTGTATACAGTGTTCTGCTCTTTGGAGATATGTATTTCAGCACTATGAGGACTGGGATCATTTATGCTGCACATGTAGATATTTTGAAATATGTGGCTATTACCCCTCCCACCCTGGAAATCCATATACATTCTGCAACTGTATCTGACTTTTCATCCCTAGGTGAAAGACTTGATCTTATCTTACTTTTTGCACATTTTTTCATGCTCCATACAGAAATCAATTTTATGGGGACACATTTGTAGGCTGACCAAGGATAAAAAGATTAACTACTTTTTCTGTCCATAAATTAATGAATCCTTAGATGGTTTCCATATAAATTTTCCACCATGCCCTCATATGATATTCTGGCATACCTCTTTAAAACAGTTTTAGCTTTCTTTGTATGTCAAATTGTTTGCATAACTCCTTACGGCTACATCCAGTTTTCTCCACATTCAGACTATCATCTTAAAATAAAATACTGGATTTTACAGTACATAATTCTTACTCACAGAATTTTGGATGTCTGGGTCTATTTGCATATATGTATGTGTATGTGCATGTGGGTTAGAAAGCAGATGCTTTGCTAACTGTTTTGACATACTGAAATAATTTCCTTTTAAAGACTTTGAATTGTCTTCTGCCCAGGATTTCTTTCAGTACTTTTTGAGTATTTGAGTCTTTTGATCTATTGATAATCAGTTGAGAATTGTTGTCCATTGCTGATCTGTTTGCAATATAATATAGTCATCCCATAGTCATTTCCATGAGAGAGATATGTAATCATTATATGCATGTATTTTTACTGTCATCTACTAGATCAGCGGTCGCCAACTGGTGGGCCGCAAGAAAATTTTTGTGGGCTGCAGAGAAATCTCACCCCGAGCACCCCTCCAAAGCAATTGATCCACACTGCGTAGAAACACAAGACTGCACTGCCCACATAGCCAGCAGGAATCCTCCCCGCCCACTCACTCCTTACCCGGAAAACTTTCCTGCTAAATTGCTATTTTTCCTTTTTCCGACCATCATCTGTTCTGTTGTGCCAGGAGATTTAGATTACCTAGGAAGCAGAAAATGGTTGGATTTCTTGCTTTCTAGCTAGTCTTTAGATCTTCGGCTCTGCTTTTAAGAACAGCCGAACCTCCCTGAGGACTGAAGGTTTGCTTGCAACCAAATTCAGTGCAGACTCACTGCAAGCAAATTTGAGAGACTGAGCTAGCTGATGGCAGATAGATAGATCACTGAATGGTTCTGTGAGCAACTCAATCTGCCTGCTTTGCCTGATTTTGGGTAAAAATTGCTCTTTTTTTATAAAAAATTCAATATTTGCATACATGGTGTGTTGTGAATTAATTTTGTGAGTTTGCTTGCAAGCAAATTTTATGTGACAGACTGAGCTAGCCAATGGCAGATAGATAGATCTCTGAATGAATCTGTGATTCTGTGAGTAACTCAATCTGCCTGCCTGCTTTGCCTGATTTTAGGTAAAAGTTGCTCTTTTTTAATAAAAATTTCAATATTTATATAAATATTTATAATATTTACATACAAGCCATGCCCAGCCAGTCACATGACCACCAAGCCACACCCATAAATTAGGCCACACCCACAGAACCAGTTAGTGGTCCCTGGGATCTAAAATTATGAGTTTGGTGGTCCCTGAGGTCCAAAAGGTTGGCGACCCCTGTATTAGATGGTCCAGATTTTTTCAAATGAGTTTTGGTCACTTTAAATGCACAGAGTATATATAGGAAAGGATTTAATGAAAGTATTTTAAGAAGTAAAAGACCACACGTGTGGTCTAAGAACATACCCAATAATTACTTGGAAAATTCCTTTCATTTATGTTTTTCAAACAAAGAAAGGATCAAATGACACATACAGTTTCCCATTATTTCCTTATGGGCTTTCATACAATATAAAAGTAGCATAACTCATTCTTTGCCCATTTAGTCTCAGTTCCCTAAACACTGAATCTACTAACTTTATTCACCAGCTTTTCTTGATAGACTTTTCCAGAATGACACTAGTTTCTTTAGTTAAAATTCTGTTGTTCATTCATGTAACGTTTTCCAAATTTAAATTAGAATGCAATTTCATGAAATTAATGTACAGTCATTTGTATTATTTTTCTTATGTGACACAGAAAGATGGATACCATTAGAGTTTTAGTTTGTCTATTTATTAGCTGTACATTAAATGTGGGGTGACAAATAGCATGTTTCTGTGTAGTGGTTTATGATATATAGCTCTGTATCATATAATAGAAAAAAAGTTTTGTGGTTCTGTGAGCAACTCAATCTGCCTGCTTTGCCTGATTTTGGGTAAAAATTGCTCTTTTTTTATAAAAAATTCAATATTTGCATACATGGTGTGTTGTGAATTAATTTTGTGAGTTTGCTTGCAAGCAAATTTTATGTGACAGACTGAGCTAGCCAATGGCAGATAGATAGATCTCTGAATGAATCTGTGATTCTGTGAGTATATAGGAAAGGATTTAATGAAAGTATTTTAAGAAGTAAAAGACCACACGTGTGGTCTAAGAACATACCCAATAATTACTTGAAAATTCCTTTCATTTATGTTTTTCAAACAAAGAAAGGATCAAATGACACATACAGTTTCCCATTATTTCCTTATGGGCTTTCATACAATATAAAAGTAGCATAACTCATTCTTTGCCCATTTAGTCTCAGTTCCCTAAACACTGAATCTACTAACTTTATTCACCAGCTTTTCTTGATAGACTTTTCCAGAATGACACTAGTTTCTTTAGTTAAAATTCTGTTGTTCATTCATGTAACGTTTTCCAAATTTAAATTAGAATGCAATTTCATGAAATTAATGTACAGTCATTTGTATTATTTTTCTTATGTGACACAGAAAGATGGATACCATTAGAGTTTTAGTTTGTCTATTTATTAGCTGTACATTAAATGTGGGGTGACAAATAGCATGTTTCTGTGTAGTGGTTTATGATATATAGCTCTGTATCATATAATAGAAAAAAAGTTTTGTGGTTCTGTGAGCAACTCAATCTGCCTGCTTTGCCTGATTTTGGGTAAAAATTGCTCTTTTTTTATAAAAAATTCAATATTTGCATACATGGTGTGTTGTGAATTAATTTTGTGAGTTTGCTTGCAAGCAAATTTTATGTGACAGACTGAGCTAGCCAATGGCAGATAGATAGATCTCTGAATGAATCTGTGATTCTGTGAGTATATAGGAAAGGATTTAATGAAAGTATTTTAAGAAGTAAAAGACCACACGTGTGGTCTAAGAACATACCCAATAATTACTTGGAAAATTCCTTTCATTTATGTTTTTCAAACAAAGAAAGGATCAAATGACACATACAGTTTCCCATTATTTCCTTATGGGCTTTCATACAATATAAAAGTAGCATAACTCATTCTTTGCCCATTTAGTCTCAGTTCCCTAAACACTGAATCTACTAACTTTATTCACCAGCTTTTCTTGATAGACTTTTCCAGAATGACACTAGTTTCTTTAGTTAAAATTCTGTTGTTCATTCATGTAACGTTTTCCAAATTTAAATTAGAATGCAATTTCATGAAATTAATGTACAGTCATTTGTATTATTTTTCTTATGTGACACAGAAAGATGGATACCATTAGAGTTTTAGTTTGTCTATTTATTAGCTGTACATTAAATGTGGGGTGACAAATAGCATGTTTCTGTGTAGTGGTTTATGATATATAGCTCTGTATCATATAATAGAAAAAAAGTTTTGTGGAATATTTTAAATATAGCAATTTGGAGACTTGATGCTTATGTTTTCTTGCAAATTGATTTCATTGTCACATTTTACATTAAAAATTATTGCCTACTTAAACCTCTAGCTATATGCAGTTTACATTTAGCATTTTTATATTAAAATAAATAATATAGAAATTCTAAATGTGATATTTATATAATTGTTACTACTGATTAAAATCTTAATTCGTTGTTTTAATGGTATATAAATTTATTTAAGAACAACTATTATTTAAGTAACATTTGAACAACATTTGAAGTCTGCTTGAAGAGTTAAATAAACGTATTTGTTTATATTCCTTTCCTCTATAAGGATGCTCAATTGCAAGTGACTCATGGCAGAGTATAATGGCATGAGTATAATTCCTAAGAGGTCTGTAGGGGGCGTGCATAAGCACACCAACGTGCCTACCGTCCCTGTCCTATTGTTTCTTTTTATTTTTCTTATATGTATCCATTTCATGTACTCATAACTGTGTCTATAGTTATACCTGTAATCTTATAATTGCTTGACAAGATAAATAAAAAATAAAAATAATGGATTTTAAAACAGGTCATAAAAACTAAGCAGAATAGGAAATAATGATGAGGATGATGCTCATGTCTGGAAGTTAAAAAATAAGTATCAAATATTCATGCATGTTCAAGGACATGTTGGAAGAACCAAGTTTTCAAAGCTTCCCTAAAGATTAGCAGGGTCAGGGTCATATGAATTTTGGGGGGAATCAGGGGTGGGATTCAATTTTTTAACAACTGGTTCTGTGGGCGTGGCTTAGGTGATGGACGTGGCTTGTTGGTCATGTGTCTGGGTGGACATGGCTTGGTGGTCATGTTATTGACTGGGTGTGGCCAACTCAATATCACTCACATTGAGGCGCACATCTCCTCGCCTGGTCTCTCATGAGTGTGGGGATGCTGCAACAGTCGTAAGTATGAAAAATGGTCATAAGTCACGTTTTTCAGTGCCATTGTAACTTTGAATGGTCACTCCACACAAGCAAAGTACCAGGAAAGGAGAGGAAAAATACTCCAGAGAAGTTCCTGAGACAGGAAGTCTAGTCCTGCCAAGAATGTAATAAGGGTTAACGGAGAGGCAGTTTCTGTAAGCAACAGCAGAATGTTTCTGCCTTCCTTACAGTATTGGGCCAGTAACTTTTTCTAACAACCTGTTCTCCGAACTGCTTAGAATGTTAACAACTGGTCCTAGCGAATAGGTGCGAACTGGTAGAATCCCACCCCTGGGGGGAATGCTGTTCCAGATGGCAAGGACAGAAAATTCATTCTTACAATTCTAAAAACACTGCCCTATTTTGCTATTGGAATCCAAAATAATCCAACTCTGCCCAATATAAGAGAATCGACAAAATCAATCTGAAAGAGTCAATCCCACAAATATTCAAATTTTGAGCCATGAATGGGTTTATTGATGTCTACCAACACATTGATTTGTAGTTTGAAACCAGTGCAGTCTGCAAAGTAATAAATGCCATCCATAACTGAATGACATCCATAATTATTCATACTATTTTTGCCATGTTTACTGGTATGAAAATTAGGAAAACTAGGATATTAGGAGAGGGTACAACACTGCTTTGTTAAGAAGTAATGGACCTATCCTTTCTAAAGAATACATTTAGCACTGTGTGCATCTAGCCATGCATTTCCTTGCTGCATGCCTTAACCAATCAGGAGGAGTAAGGATTTAAAATAGAGGTGACTGCACTAATATTTAACATCCTTGGGCTCAAACAAATCCCAAATAATTTCCTATCTTGTGGGTTAATGTGCTTTACTTAGGACTGCCCTTAAAATCTCTCAGAAACTAATCCAAAATATAATGGCCTGCATACATTCTGGTTGTTTTCATTGGAAGCACATGAGATCATTTTTGCATTGGTTGATGATTGGTTTCCAGAAACAATTTGTTTTAACTTATAAATCAGTTTAGGACTTGACATTGGGATAATTTGTTTCAACCAATCACAGTCAGACTCATCAGGGAGAATTTGTTATTCATTCTACATTGGGGGGGCTCAAAGCAATAAGTTGCATTAACAGAAGGATACAATAAGATCAAGTGAGGTACTAATACCACTCTATAAAGCCTTAGTAAGACCAAACCTAGAGTACTGCATCCAGTTTTGGTCACCACACTATAAAAAAGATGTTGAGACTCTAGAAAAAGTACAGAGAAGAACAACGAGGATGATTAGGGGACTGGAGACTAAAACATATGAAGAACGGTTACAGGAATTGGGCATGGCTAGCCTAATGAAGAGAAGGACCAGGGGAGACATGATAACAGTGTTCCAATATTTGAGGGGCTGCCACAGAGAGAAGGGGGTCAAGCTATTTTCTAAAGCGCCTGTAGGCCGGAAAAGGAATAATGGATGGAAACTGAACAAGGAGAAATTTAACTTGGAAATAAGGAGAAAATTTCTGACAGTGAGAACAATCAACCAATGGAACAGCTTGCCCTCGGAAGTTGTGGGAGCGCCATCAGTTGAGACTTTCAAGAAGAGATTGGACTGCCAGTTGTCAGAAATGGTGTAGGGTCTCCCGCTTGGGCAGGGGGTTGGACTAAATGACCTACAAGGTCCCTTCCAACTCTGATTATCTGTAAATAAAGGGAGGAGGCACTGCTTTTCAGGGGCAGTCCTGACACTGACAATTTGGGAGTGGTCTTCCAGTAGACATCAGGCTAACCCCCTTCTATATTTCAGATGGAATAGTTTTGAAGAGCCAGATTTTATCATATCATCTTTAATTCTGTTTTTATCATTTTTATTTTTAGGCTTTGTGGATATAAGTTTCAAATTTTTTATAAAAGCTTATACTATGGATTTTATTGTCTATGTAAGCCTCTGAGAACATTACAATTGCAGGCAGGATAAAAATTTGATAAAGAAATACATCTTCAATTCAAGGAGAAAAATACATGAATTCTATATGTACTCAGTAAATTCAATCTATGGATCAGTAAAAGGGGGGGGGGAAACCCTCTGTTGTGAATTAGTGAAGTCTGCTTTTCAACCAGAAGATTTTTTTAAAAAATCCTATTTTGAATACTAATCATGGTGTCAGCTAGTCATGGCGTCACTCAGAGTGTTGTTACACAACATTGCTATTTAGGAAGAAAGGATTTATGAATTGCATTATTGTTCCATTTTAAGCTAATATTTATTGTATTTTTAATTTTATTTTGGAAAGAGAAGTAAGACATTAATGTGATATTGAATCATCTACCAATACCTAAAAGTTAACAGTTCGTGAAAAACTTTAGATTTATTGAGCTTGAAATATAGCTAAAAAGATAATTTTACATTATGGGAAAACTACCACTATAAAAATACTGAATTTGACAAATGTGTTCATTTTTTGAATTGTCTCTCTGTTGTCATATTGAAACTCTGATAAATATAATTCTATATGGACAAAGTTGTTACATACTGTATTTGTTGTAATTTTTGCATGTGAATGTTCGTTTCACTGATTTTTTTTCCCTTTCCCATTTTTCTTTCTTTTTCATGTTGTGTATATGCGTCTTTATGGGGAAGGCATGTGGAAATGAGACTTTCCTCTTTTTAAAATTAGTAACAATATTTATTTATTATTTATTTATTGATATAACAAAAGAGGAAGGATTTGTATTATATTGCTTTGTCATCTGTACTAGTGTTCTACTGCACATATGGATGAGGTATGAGGAATAAGTGTTACAGCACATTTTAATACAACTTATCATTTCACCATTTTTGATTTAATAAGCTAACATTATTCTAGGTGGCTATAGTGTATGTGTGTTGGTCTATAGTTACAAGGAAAAAGAAGAAATTTGTCTCTAAAGTATATCTTCCTTTCCCTGTTCTTACCATTTTCTATAGAGGGATGATCAAGAGCATCCTGTCTATATTGCCTCAATGTTTGGTTTGGAAACATTACCGCTTCAGACAGGAAGGTAGTGCAGAGAGTGGTGAGGATGGCAGAAAAAATTATTGGTATTTCACTTCCTTCTATTCAGGACATAGCATATAAATGGGGTCAGTAGGATAGTCTGGGATGCTACACATCCTCTTCATGACCTGTTTTCCTTGTTACCTTCTGAGATGTTTCGTGGTATCCAAAGCAAAACATTCCGATTAACTCACAGTTTTGTTCTGTATAGCATTGACCTTGTGAATTTTCAAGTTTCCTCTTTCCACTATGTATTCAAAGTGGGCAATGATTCATAGTTATCTATATATCTATATCTATATCTATCTATCTGGTATCCAGCTTTGTTTGGGTATTTTCCCACGTCATTATAGTTGTGATTTTAAAGTTGTAGCAACGTTTCGGCAGAATCTCATCTGCCATCATCAGGCTTCTGTATTGTGTTCGTCTGATGACGTGGGAAAATACCCGAACAAAGCTGAATACCATACATGTAAGTACCCGCGAAAACTTAAGAAAAAATATAGATAGATAGATATAGATATAGATATAGATATGGATATATATTGTATATAGCATGTGTATATGTGTGTAGGTAGATACCGGTATATACTTTCTTTATAGAGCAGGCAACAGAATTTCATTTTTAATATGAGTCAGTGTGCTCACAGTAAAAAAAAAAAAAATGATAATAAAAGTTATTTTATCTCATCCTACCCTTCCCTTCCATGCGCTGCCCTGCCCTACCATATCCTACCCTATCCTATCCAAAGTAGTATATTGCTTGCATACTAGCAACAAAAATAAAATCAAGGAAATAACATTATACTTGGACTAAGCCTTTATTTTCCCCACCTATATCAGCATGTAATGTAAAAATTCAAGTTCATTGATATCATCTAGCCAACTTTTAATAAGAATAATAAAAACACTGTCTTATATAATGTCAAAACAAATCCATGTAGAGAACAATACGACTTCAACTCCCTACAGTATACTAACATTGATATATGGTTTTTTATGTTTATATGTTACTTTGTTCTTTGTTCTTTTTGTAAACCACAGAGTCACGAATTTGAGATGGACAGCTATAGAAATAAAAACAAACAAATGTGGTATTTGCATTCTTTGCATCTAGATATCCTTAAAAGCATCTGCATTAGCAGCTTTTATCGTTGTGTGGTTACCTGCCTGAAAATGAAGCATGATCCATAGAATTTATTCACCCACATAAAATTTAATTTTTGTAGAGCAGACTCATTGATCAGAAAGACTATACTGGTGAGCATAAAACTACAAGCAGTGTTTTTCTGTATTACCATTTTTATACTTTTTTTCCTAACATCCATTCTCATGTTATCCCTTGCAACTCACAGTAATAGTACTATGACAGAACTAGTCCTGTTTAAAAATAAGCAAGCCACAAAAAGGAAATATGCAACTAAAAACTTTCTGAACAGCCAGGTTACTTGATATAAAATGCTTGAATAGGGTACATTTTATTTTTATTACTGAAGAATCACAGTTGTAGCTTCAGTTAAGAATGGCTGTTATAGGATTGTTTTCAGATATTTGAAGATCGTCATCATGGACTCAGTGTCTAGTTATCGTAAGGCAAATATACCTAATTTCTTTCCAGAGTAGTTCTGTTTCCTTTTTATTCTTTAAATATATTTCTCCAAATTTATCTTACAGTGTAGTGCACATAAAAGGTGAAAACTAATTGAAGGAAACTATTATTATGTTGAGTCAGTCAATAATTGTATGTGCCTTTCTTCTGGCCAGGATATACAGTATTTTCAACCATTTTATTTCTCACAGAAGAAATAAGCCAACTGACTAAAAACTTCCTGAAAAAGTTGTGATTTGTTGCAATTGTTCTAGACTCTTTGGTTTGCAAATAACTAACTAACAAAATAATTTAAAAAACCAAAAATGAAACTCAAACCTTGGACTAGCATTATAGCAAAACTGCAGCATAGTAATTAGAATGCAGTAATATAAGCTAATTGCCAGGAGTTTGATGCTGATCGGCTCAAGGTTTACTCAGTTTTCCACCCTTCTGAAGTCAGTAAAATAAGCTTTTTTGGGGAAATATGCTGACTCTGTAAACCACTTAGAGAGTGCTTTAAACCACTATGAAGCGGTATATAAGTCCAAGTTCTATTGCTATTTGAATTAGATGTAGTATTAAAGAATTCTGAATAGATATGGGGATCAATAATACCCTTTCAATAATGATATTATATTAATGATAAGGATCAATAATATCCTTAGTCGGTTAACTAAGGTATGTAGGAAGCACATCACGATAGTAATGGAAGATTTTAACTACCCTGACATCAACTGGGAGACAAACTCTGCACCAAATGTAAGATCAAACAAGTTCCTGACAGACCTAACAGACAATTTTGATTCCCCCCCAAAAGAGAAGGGAACAAGGGTATCAGCCATATTAGACTTAATTCTCACTAACAGAGATGAAATGATAGTGTGGAAGCTACAGGAACCTTGGTGGGGAATGATCATGCAATAATGGAATCTAACATTATGAAAGCACAAGAAATAGAACAATGTTAAACTATAGTCTTTACTTTAAGACAGCTAATTTAAAGTCATGGAATCAATTATTAACCAATCCATCATCCTCCATTTAGAGACAAACAACCTACTCTCCAATAAACAATTTGGTTTCAGAAAAAAACTATCCTGTAATCTGCAACTCTTACACTGCAAAAACATATGGACTACTCAACTCGACCAGGGCAAAGCAATAGACGCAATCTACATAGACTTCTGCAAAGCCTTTGATTCAGTGGTACACGACAAACTACTCCTAAAAATAAAATCTTATGGTATCTCTGGACAACTGAATAACTGGATAGAAGCATTCCTGTCAAACAGACAACAAATGGTCAAAATTGGGAACGCCCTATCAAATCCAGTACCTGTCAATAGTGGTGTTCCCCAAGGCAGTGTTCTAGGACCAACTCTCTTCATAATCTACATAAACGACCTTTGTGATCATATCAAGAGCAATTGCGTTCTCTTCGCTGATGATGTAAAGCTGTTCAATACCACAGACAATACTACTACCCTTCAAAAAGATCTAGACTATGTATCTGAATGGTCTAACATATGGCAACTCCAAATCTCAACAAATAAATGCTCTGTCTTACATATTGGTAAAAAAAATCAGAAAATAAAATACAAGCTGAATAGTCAAGATCTTGTTGATGACCCAAGCTCTGTAAAGGACCTGGGAATACTCACCTCTAATGATCTAAGTGCTAGAGCTCACTGCAACTACATAGCCAAAAGGCATTAAGAGTTGTTAACCTAATCCTACGTTGCTTTTTCTCTGGTAATATCTCACTACTAACCAGAGCATACAAAACATTTGCTAGACCAATACTCGAATACAGTTCATCAGTCTGGAATCCTTATCACGTATGTGATATTAACACAATTGAGAAAGTCCAGAAGTATTTCACAAGAAGAGTTCTCCACTCTTCTACCCGTTATAGAATACCTTACGCCACCAGACTCGAAATTCTAAAACTAGAAAACCTCGAATTACGCCGTCTTCGGTCCGACTTAAGCATGGTATATAAAATCATACATTGCAATGTCCTACCTGTCAATGAATACTTCAGCTTTAACCATAACAACACAAGAGCACACAACAGATACAAACTCAAAGTAAACCGCACCAAACTTGATTGCAGGAAATACGACTTCAGCAATAGAGTGGTCAATGTCTGGAATACTCTACCCGACTCTGTAGTCTCTTCCCCAAACCCCAAAAACTTTAACCTTAGACTGTCTACTATTGACCTCACCCCTTTCCTAAGAGGTCTGTAGGGGGCGTGCATAAGCGCACCAACGTGCCTACCGTCCCTGTCCTATTGTTTCTCTTATTCTTTTATTTTTCTTATATGTACCCATTTCATATATTCACAACTATGTATACACTTGTACTTATTATCTTGTAAACAATTGACAAATCAAAATAAATAAATAAATAAAATAAATAAACTTAGAGAGAGCTTCGAAGGATTCCATGGATGAGAATCCTCAAGGAGAAAATAACTCAAGAAGTTTGGGAAATTTTGAAACATGTGAGTATAAAAGCCCAGTTTAGCACAATACCAATGAAGAAAAAAATAACAGCTCTCAAAAGAAACCAGAATAGCTGCATAAAGAACTTCTGATAAATTGAAAGACAAAAAGGACAAATATAGAAAGTGGAAAGAGGGGCACATAACTAAGGCAGAATATCAGTAAATAGCCCCAGCCCGCAAAGATTAAGTGTTGAAAAAGTCAAGGAAATAATTGGTCCATTGGTGGGAGAAAGTGGCTAGAAGGTGACAAGCAACAGGGAGAAAGCAGAACTACTTAACTTGTTTTCGCATCTGTCTTTACACAAAGGGAAAAAGCAGTCCAATTTATCCAAAACAGCACCACACACACACAAAAAAAACAGATTAGGAACACAAATTAAATTAGGGAAGAAAATGATACGTGAGCTCCTGTCTACCTTAGACAAGTTCAAATCACCAAGACTAGATGGATTACACCCCAAGGTTCTGAAGAAACTGGCAGACAAGATCTCAAAACCGCTGAACTATATCTTTCAAAGATCCTGGAGCACCAGGGAACTGCCAGAGGACTGGAAAAGACCCGATGTAGTTCCCATCTTCAAAAATGGGGGAAAATAGATCCAGGAAACTACAGACCCGTCAGCCTGACCTCAAAACCAAGAAAGATTATGGAAAAGATAATCAAACAATGAATCAAAGGGTTAGGGTTATGATTAGGGTTAGGGTTATATGTGAACACCTAGAAGCAAACAAAGTAATAATAAAAAGCCAACATGGGTTTGTCAAAAACAGATCATACCAGACAAATCTTATTGCTTATTTTGACAAAATTAGCGGACCAGAGGAATGCTGTCAGTATAATTTACTTGGATTTCAGTAAGGCATTTGATAAAGTAGACCATAACCTACTACTTGATATGATAGAAAAATGTGGATTTGACAGCATCACCACCAGGTGAATTTGTAACTGGCTGACCAACCACACTCAATGTATAGTTCTCAATGGAATTGCATCTATATGGAGAGAAGTATGAAGTGGGGTACCCCAAGACTCTGTTTTAGGCCCAGTACTCTTAATCATCAAGCAGTGGTCCAATATCTCAGGGGTTGCCACAAAGAAGAGGGAGTCAAGCTATTCTCCAAAGCACCTGAGAGCAGGAAAAGAAGCAGTGGGTAGAAACTAATCAAGGAGAGAAGCAACCTAGAATTCACAGTTAGAACAATTAATCAGTGGAATAACTTGCCTCAAGAGAATGTAAAAGCTCCAACAATGGAAGTTTTTAAGAAGAGATTGGATAACCATTTGTCTGAAATGGTATAGGATTTCCTGCCTAAGCAGAAGGTTGGACTGGAACAGGGGTCACCAACCTTTTGGACCTCAGGGACCACCAAACTCATAATTTTAAATCCCGCAGACCACCTTTGCTCGAGGAGCCTAGCTGAAGTTTCTTCTTTGTTTTCCCATTGTTTTAAGATGTTACCTACCGTAGTAATCAATTCATTAAGTCATATGCACACCATATTCCAAGCACAAAAACATCTGCAGATGTTAAATCTCTCTGCCAAATGTTTCAGCATATTAAAAGATGTGTTGATTACCAGGCATGAACTTATAACATAGTATTTCAATTTATAGATCTGATTCACATTCTCTTTTGCTGACGTCTTAATCTTAAGTGTTGCTATGGAAATGGGGAGAGACGGCAGCCGCCAAGGGACAGAAAGGTTGCTGGAGCTGTGCCTGAGGCTCTCTGAGCACGAGTGACTCCCGCCACCACTTCCATTTCTGAGGGACGCCTCGGCCACCATGGAAGGCTGATCGGTCGGTCCTCCTTGGCTTGCCCTCCTTGCTACCACCTGGTGTCAGAAATCGTCTCTCTCAAGGAGTGCTCGCAGAAGCAGTGCAGGAAACTTCGGCCAGGCTCTTGAGAGACGAGAGTGACTCCAGCTGCTTCTCTCTGCGAGCACTCCTCAAGAGAGAGAGAGAGATGATTTTGCAGGTAACTTGGCTGAACTGTCCCTGGGAGACGTCCAGAGCAAGGTGGGGAGCGGTGGTGGTAGCATTTGGAGCAGGAGATTTGGCTGGTGCAAGGCGCTTCAGGGAAGAGCCAGGGAGGGTTCTGACACTGCCATCTCCCCCACAGTCCCCTCCCTGCACGTGTCAGTCCACCCACTGGCACCACCACTTTGCCAGCCGGCTACAGCTTCTCCCCTGCTACCAGTGCCCTTTGGCTCAGTACAATGGGTGAGGACCGTGTCTCCCTCCCCCAGGAAATGGGGGAGGGTGCAGCATTTCCCTATCTGCTGCCAGACCTAACACATGCGCCCAGCTGGGCTTACCTGAAGGAGGACAGGATAGGAAGCGGCAGCCCTCTCAAGACTGGAAGAAGAGGGAATTTGAGCCCAGACACCAGTTCAGGCAGTGCCCTGCCAATTCTCCTGCTTACGCAGAGGGAAACCCCTTTATCCCCGAGCCATGTCTTCTCAGAACACCAACTAAGCGGGGAATTTGGTTGCAACCGTCAGCTTGGAACAGAGATGTGGTGGTTTAACTATGCCCCCCTCTTGCCACAACGGCATCATTACCTTGTCCTGGCCGGCAAGGAGATTTCCAACCCCTCCATGGGCTGATCCCATATTCCAGAGTTGCAGTAGTCACAAGACTGGCCCTTTGGTCATCCCAGAGCTGCTCCGGGATGACCAAAGTACCAGTTCTGTGACTGCTGCAGCTTTGGAATATGGGACCGACTTTCCCATCGTCAGCAAGCCACCCCAGGGTGGATTTCTCTCCCCCACTGTTGGTCTTACCTTCCAGTTCCAGCTGGCATGGCTCTACTCAAGGGAAGGTTTGCACTTGGCCGAAGGGTGGGGGCCAGCGAGTGGGTGGGCCATGTGGGTGGCGCAGGCTTATGTTCCCACGCAGCCTGGATTAATTGCTTTGGGGAGTGCTTTGGGGGGAGACATTTCTCTGCGGCCCACCAAAATTTTCTCACGGCCCACCGGTTGGAGACCACTGGACTAAAAGATCTCCAAGATCCCTTACAACTCTGTTATTCTCTCCTCTCCCTTCCTCTTCTCTCCTTTCCATATTCCAAGAAAATATTTACAACATTTTTGGTTGGTTGGTTGATTCCATAACATATTGGTTCCACAAGTGCTACCAAATCTTACTTAGATGCTTCAGTATTTGATCTGAAACTTAATTTTAACAGGATGCATAGTTCTTCCAAGAGAGAAAGTTCAAACACAAGCCAATGTCTCTCCCTCTCTCTCTCTCACTCCTCTCTCTCTCTCTCTCTCTCTCTCTCTCTCACACACACACACACACACACACACACACGATAATGAATTCTGCAGTTTCATGGCCTATGTAGATCATAATCACTGTAAAACTTTTCACGTATAATCAGGAAATTGAGGTCTGTGTGAAAGTCTGTTTTCCTTGTATGGCTTTTAGCCCTTTAGGTTAAATGTACTAAATCTTCTTAGAGGAAAAGTAACCTTAACTGACAGAGATAACACACTTATGACTACACAGTACTGTATTATTGCTAGAGCAGTTAGACAGTTGAACCTTTATGCTCTGAAATGATCATTTTGTTATAGACTCTTAGCTGCAAGCAAATGTAATACTATTCCAAAGAATATGAAAGAACCTTTTACAAGTAAAAATTAACTATAATAATACACATAGTGATAAATCAAGTGTGAAGTTTGAGGCAGATGTGGAAAATAATGTTAATTTTTACTTGGAATGCAACATTCTTATGCAACATTGATGGCTTCTTGAGTTTAATCCAGCTTTAGCCTTTGCTTTAGTTGCTATGTGTTACTCTAAATTAGGAAGAGGGAGGGAGGGAGGGAGGGAGGAAGGAAGGAAGGAAGGAAGGAAAAATCTGAAAGACTATACAGTAATGTGCTATTCTTTACAAATCATTTTAAATATAATCATAGTAAAAAATGTTCAGATAGAATGGAAATAATTTCCTTTGTACTTATGAAGTGTGTTTGATTCCAAGGCAAAAAGTGAAGGTCTTTAATTGTCTAACTCAGTGAATTTTGGCTGTGATTACTGCATACATACTCATATTCCAAAACATTTTTCATTAACATACGGAGTGCTGAATAGTTGTAATTTCCATGTTTATGTTGTCTTGTAATAAATATTTCCTTTAAAAAAACCTTAATTCTATTTTTTAAATTTAAAAAAAATTTCTAATATTTTATCCTTAAATATGCTAATATTTATCAATTTGTAGGAATAAATTGTATAGCATTTGTTAAATAAATAGGACAGGTAATATTTAGAAACTAAACAGATTATATAAGTCTCAAATTAGCATATATGTTTCATGCTTTGAAAACATAGAATTCAGTTAAAATATAGTGTTTTTGTAGTATGATTCTTGAGTCATTTCCTGCATTTACTATTGAAGTCCTAAATTAGCTTTTTCTTATTGGTTTGTTGCAAGATTCACTATGCCTTCTGATCTAGCCTTTATATAATTCAATATGTTTAACCATCTTGACATCTTGCTTCTTTTCTATAGCATTTTCATTTGCATTGCATTTGAGCTTTGAAATTTATCTAGTGTCTTATTTTGACCACAAAGCAGCATTGCCTACATATGAAATTGCTTCCAATCATATGAAAGCATTGACCTTTTGTTTCAATTCTCAGAAGGGTGAATTTCCCCCCAGAGGAATTATGAGGTGCTCAGTGTGAGAGGAGAAAAAAATTATATGAAAATATATGCACCTCCCATGTCAGAGGTTGGTACTCAAATCACAAAATCAACTTCCTCTGTCTACCTACACATCCCTTGAGAAATGTCAAGGGTTAAAATAGCATTCACTAATAGGATTTCAATTTTCTCTGCTACACATATAAGGATATACCATCTTGTTCCTAATTCTCAGACTATATAGTAATTCACATGCCTTGTAAATATGAAGAATTAATTAAGCTTTTATTGTACATAGTTATACATTTTTGTTAATATTAAAATGTCTAACCAAATGTAAAGTATAGTTTGGATTATATATAATAATTGGTTATGTTTAGAGTTGATTCCTTAAAAAATACTTCTAACAAAACAAAATTATTACTCTTATGTTTTCAAAAAGTGAAAATTATTTTGACTTAAACTTTTAATTAACTTCTCTTACTATTATGTATAAGATGTGCCTGAAGCACATTTGCACAATATATAAAAATAACAGCCTGTGGGAATCTTTAATATCTAACAAATTTAGCTTTCGTGTGAAGAATGTATTAAGATTAAGCCAGTACAAAATCATTAAATTAACACAAAAGTTAGAACCTGAGAATGTTATTTACAATGAAAAACCTATATTTGGATCAATTGTATTGGATGACTTTTCTTTGTTTTTTCTTCTTCTCTATTATTTTTTGGTATTATGATTTTGTAATTTTTTAGGGGAAGGATCTAAATGAAGAATTTCATTATTCACAACAAATAGTCGATAAACTATTTGAAATGTAAGGTGCAACAATTAACATTTTGGATACCCAATGTATAAGATTCCATATATTGCTTTTATTACTTCTCTTGTAACTGTCAAGAAATGATAGAAAAGAAGTGTATTTTTCATTTTATTTTTCTTTGTATCCTATCTTTATTACTTTTACAAAAACTCAAGGCAGTAAAAATACCTGACAAACCTTCCCCCTCCTATTTTCTCCATACCAGCAACTCTTGTGAGGTGGATTGGATTGAGAGAGAGTGTCTAGCCCAAAGCCACCAGCCATCTTTCATGGCTTAGGTGAACTCACTGTCTCCCACTTTCTAGCCTGGTGCCTTAGCCTTTTGCTTTAGAGCAGCAGCCAGTGATAATTAGAAAATCGCAAAATTTCCTTCACTACTGTACTCTCTCATAATATGTGTAAATTGTTTGTTGATATATTATTTTTCTTCTCTTTGGTGGTTTTTATTTTTTTAATCTGATTTTTCCATCTAATCTGTTCTTTGATTAAAAAAATAAAATACCATTATTTGTGAAATACAGGGACAACCATTACCCCCTTAAATTAAATAATTGATATTAGGAAAGTTGTATGGAGCTACTCCAGTGCTTCTGATGCATCTTATTTCTAAATCTGTGAAAGATCATAGCTCCATTATGCACAATGGAATTTGTAGACTCTTAGCAACTTAAAGATTGTTTCTATTGTCAAGGTTTCCATCTCAGTGTTGCTTTTAAGATATCAATTGAAAAACAGTAAGATTTGAAATGATTTAGTTTCATTGTTGAAGTTTTAAGTAATCATCTAAGATACATTATATTCGCCTTTTCAATCAAAGGCTTAATTATGGTAATTAGTTTTTGCAATTTGTAAAGTTTGGCACCAGTGGAACCACTAATATGCTTAAGCCTCTAAACTAATTCATTTAGCTTCATTCAGTTTTTAGAAAGGAGAGTTCTACTATATCTCTGCTTAGATTATTCAGATTAGTTATTTCAACTCTACCACATCATTAAAAGTGTGCTTGCTCGCTCACCCTCAATTCCATTTTAGCATAAATCCTCAGCATCTGTGATTATGATGTGCTCTTTGGGAATCTGTCTACTGTTTGTCTGCTGAGAATGAAAAGCTCGACAGTTCCTGGCAGTAAATTAACCCTCACAATGCCACTTGGTGCCAAATCTTTTTAGAAATGTTGCCTTCTGCTGCTTTCTTTTCTCTCCAGATTTCACAGTAATGTCTGAGTCCCTCAGCAGACATAAGCTTCATTTCATTCTGACAGCCATCTGCAGCATTAAGGTGCTCTACCCCCACCTTCTTTTCATTCAAAGTCTATAGCTGCTTTTGAAAGAATATGTTAATGAATTAACAAGGGAAGGGGAGGAATAATATCCAAAGGAAGCAATTTAGAGGCATTTTAAGTCTTTCTAAAGAAAAGGAAATAGTCTGCATAGTAGTTCTACTCATTATTACTGTAGATAATTTAAGGAATTGCATTTAAGACACAAGGCACCTGAAGCTATTTTATCAAAAGATGTACCTCCCTTTTTAATTATCTTTCTTTTTCTCCCTCTCCCTACCCCCCCTCTCTCTTGCTCTCTCCCTCTCCCCCTCCTTTATCCCCCTAGCTCTCCTTTTCATTGTACTACCTGAAATAGGTTGCTTCTCTGTGAGGCATTGTTACACCAACCCAGGTCTATCCCTTTATATTGTGAGGAAATAAACAAAATTGATATTCCTTTCTCATTACTGTCAGTAACACTGAACTCTAAATAACAGAGTCAGGTTCTTCAAAAATAAGACACAAGGTGCTGTAAAAGCTGTCGGTGGTCAGAAGGATAGGGAAAGCCTGCTGTGAAGGATAATAAAAAGCCAAATAGCTATAGCTCATTAAGTTTTATATCAGAGATAGACAATTCATAATCAGTAAATTTCTGCAATCCCAGCATACTCTTTCTCTGTTTTGTAAAAAGAAAAGAAGCTCTACTTGCTTACCTTTTGCTTTCCAACAATTTTAAAGTCTTTGGCCATGGAAAATAAGACATCTTATGGTCCAAAATCAGTGAAGGTTAAATCTCCAGAACTGTAAAGCCTACAAACTTGAAATTTGGCACATATGTTCCTCTTGGCTTCTAGGTGCTCACTAAGAAAGGATATTTCAAAATGACCATCAGAGCATTAGTATTTAGTATATTATTATTAATATGCTCTGATGCTAAGGTGTTCTACTCTCCCTCCCCACCTGAAAAGAAATCTGTTCCAACTGCAAGTTGCTGAATACAAGCAAGCAGAGGAGAGTTTCACTTTCAGTTTTAGTTTCAGAGCACCAAGCAGCTTTAGTACAGAACAGTTGAGCTAAGCCATGCCCAGGCTCCTTGCTGTCTCCTTCTTGCTCACACAGCAAATAATGTTTCAGTTTCCAAACAGCCCTCAACTCTCACACTGACAGGCTGCTAGCCAGATGAATACCGATGGATGCTGGTAGACAGAGGCACAATTTTTTCCTTATTTTCTTCCCCAAAAACTAAGCCCGGCCACATAGTTTCATAGCGAACTAATATATGTATGTATTTATATAATAAGTGTGTGTATGAATATGTGTATGTATGTATGTATGTGTGTGTGTGTATAGACAGATATAGATAGATATTCTGTTTTGTGTGTAATAATATTGTACAGTATGCCATGCAAGTTTTTTCTGTTTAATTATAGGACTCTGTGAATTGAATGAATTGATTTGGTAGACTTAGACAATCTAAAGCTTATATCAGATAGAGTGCACTTATTCCACAACCTCCAATTAACATCGTCAACCTGTGGGACAGAGCAAGTATACCTAATTCTCTGGAATGGAATGGGACAACTCGCTGCAGCCAACTCGCCATGGGTCAACTCGATATGGACAATTTGCCAGCAGACAACTTGCTGTAGGACAATTCAACAATTCAATTTAATTATTTAAAATAATTACAAAATTATTTTAGTTTTTATCATTCACATTTCATTTTGTCCCTCCTTTGTCATTCTTTCTTTAATGATTCTTTTTCACTATTTCTTTGGTATTAGTGTAATTCTTGTCCCATGGCAAGTTGTGTCACAGCAAGTTTCCCCTGGTGAGTTATCCTGTGGCGACATGGCTGCAGCAAGTTGGCAGCATCCCCAAAGATATGTATGACACCTGTTTTCTAAGAATTCTGGACAATTCTTAAGAAATGTCTCTATTCCCAAGCCTGGGGTTTGTGTATTAGCAGAATTTTTGTAATACTGATTGATTGATTGATTTTGTCTGGGCTATGAAGCTATGCTTGAATTCTTTCAATTCTTTAATTGTTTAAATTGTATTCTGGATGTTGTAGTCTCTTCAGATCTTGGAATGGGTTGCCATAATAAATTTAAATAATAATTATTATTATTTATAATAATAAGTCTGTGATGACCCGGGCTGGGCAGGAAAGCAATAGAGCCAGCTTAACTCCCTTGTATTGCTCCAATCCGCCCCCCCCCCAAAGTTCCCACAGTTCACTGTCAGTCCAAGAGCAATGCTCCAAATACACTCATGCACCTCCACTAGTCCAGAGAAGCAGACAGTTCTGAGAGAAAACACAGTTCAGGAAACTTGGTTCCAGGTAGTCCTTGTCACACAGAGGGGTTGCTGGGGCTGCAGCAGAGGTGGTATTCAGCAGGTTCTAACCAGTTCTGGAGAACCGGTAGCGGAAATTTTGAGAAGTTTGGAGAACCGGCAAATACCACTCTGACTGGAGATTTTACAGTATCCTTCCTCTGCCATGTCCACCAAGCCACACCCACAGATTCAGTAGTAAAAGAATTTGAATCCCACCACTGGGCTGCAGCATAACCGGAAGCAGAGCTGTGTCGCTGAGTTCTTGCCCATGGCCAGGCCAGGCAAAGCAAGCCAAGTTGAACCCAAGCAAACAAGTCTAAGTACAATAAGGCAAGGTGGCAAAATGTCGACAACTGCAAGTGTGGCTGGAAAAAGGCAATGATTGTTCCCGACTTTTTTTGTTAGATGTATTGTTTTTTCAGTGTTTGTATTTATATATGTTTTGCATACATAAATGCATAACATTTATATATGTTATGCAATTGCATTAAAATAATAAATAAAACAGAGCTAAATATCCTTTTACTTGCAATTCTGTAAGGTTGTCAAAAAAAAGAAAGAAAGAAAACAATTGAGCTCCAGGGAAAAAATGCTCTTTTATTATATTATTTCGTTTTACATTATATGGTTATGGGGTAAATGAATCCTAGATACAGTTTCGTTCACGTCTCAGTTTAATTTGGTTTGAAATTAGTCCTTTCATTTTTTTATCATTATATATCGTAATAATATTTGCTCCACTATATGACATAATGAAATTGCAGACTTAATTTGAAGTTTGAACTAGCAAGGTCTCCAGTCCTCTAGGCATATTTTGATCACATGCAAATATGTCTGCCTTCCCATTTTGGTACCCCTGATAGAAGTGATTCCATCATATAATCAGCTGGCCTTTTACATTTGATTTTGCTCCAACTTAGAGCTGAACTTTTAGCATTACTTAAGTCAATATGGCTGCAAACGTAATCACCACTAGCATTTTTCAAAACTATTTTTAATGGGACCATAGAATAATTAATTTCTTAACTGCCATTAATGAACCTAGTAAATGAAACATTATTCTACCTTGTTTTGTATACTGTACTATATAGTTTTCTATGTAACATACTATGAAATAATATGTAAATGTATTCACATATAAAAATCTTACATTTTCTCAGTTTAATGTTTTATTGATTTATAAGATAAAATAAGTACAAAATACAAAAGTAAATAGGTAAGCAGTGGGAGGGGAAGGGGGAAGAAAAGTGAGGAAATGTTAGGAAAAAGAAAAAAGAAACATTGACTTTCGACACTCTGTTGCAGTAAAAATTAACATCTTTTAAAATCTTACACTTTCTTAAACATATATATGAGCTAAGCTTTCTTTAATTGCAGCGCACTTTATGAGACACATCAACAAGTATGTGAATTGTGGAGAAATGGAACCTGAACTATTAGATCAATATAAAATAAAACAAAAAATAATATACTGCCACAGTGACACATTACATATATAAAAGTGTTATGATGTTGTGTTACAGGTACACAAAGCAGCATTGATAGAAAATAGAACACATCTTGGCATTATAATTTCATTAGCACCTGACATGGGTCTGAAGACAATTTTCTTGATTATTGTTTTAAGTGATAGAACTGAACATCATGCTAAACTGTAATTTTAGATCAGTTTTACACTGTAATGTGCCACTAATTAAATAAGCTATTCTTCTTAACACAATTAGTAGGAAGGGCAAAAATGAATTCCATAGGAAATTAAAGAAGGAGTTTGCTTTGAAATTCTTTCATATCAGGGTTTTAAAGGCTATTGCTGCAAACAGCTAGTTTTTTCCCCTCAGTTTCAAAAAAATGATAATGTTCAGAAGGTCAGGTGAAAATCTCTCAATATATCTATTAAAAATATTTAAATTCACATGTGCAAATCCACCTGTTTTAGGGCACTTACTAGTAATCTTGCTACTGCCATTAACTAGAAAGTCACTCAATGACTTGGAGCTTATTGTTCCAGATTCAAATTATTCCAGAATGTCCGAGGGGTGAGAATACTGGGCTTCTTTTGTTTCTAGTAGATGTCAATACAAACAAAAGTCCCTTTAATTTGGCAAAAGAAAGGGTATTACTGAGGCATCATTATACTCAATTCTTCTCCATTTTCACATTTGATTCAAATGTGAATCAGTTGTAGCTAATTACACCCTCATTCAAGCAAGGTTAATTTCCTTGATCAGCAGTCAATAGAAATTGTACAAAGGAAAAAAGGAAAGTAGAGTGGAAAAAATGATTTTGGGGTTTTGTTAAACAAAGAATTCCCATTCTCATTTGGTATTTTGCATTCACAGCTCTGTAAATATTCAGGCCCTGGCTGCATTATTTAAAAGGCCCTAATACACTCTGCTGCTGCTTTATGGATATCTGTATGTATAGTACTGTTGGAAGTTAAAACCCACCTCTCTCCTAGGAAAATGAAATATTTTAGGATATACTAAAAAGGCAGAATATTTCCCCTAAAAGAGAAGTATAAACTCAGAGACGCAGAAACTCACCCCCCCTCCCTATGCACACACCTTTGTTAATGGGCCATTAAGGCTGGGCCAGTTTATTCTCCATCACAAAGATCTACCTCCTTCAGGCAGAGCCATAATAGGAATTGCCAAAAGCCCTTTCATTACATCATCACCCAGCAAGAGTCAACCAAGCCTGGGACTCAAAGGACAACCTACAAAGTTACCCCTGCATGGCCCCATGGGAATCTGACAACCAATCAGAACACAAGCTCAAATTCAAAGCCCAACAGAGAACATAAAACCCAGGCACTCTCAGCATCTCTTCTCTTTTCTGCCTAGGAACCCATATTGTTCATCAATAAACCATCTTTCTAAGCGGCTTCCATGTTTCCAGTGCCTTTTTCCCCACTTGGAACTGAACTCAAATGGACATTTCTTCCAACAGTACACTAGTAAAATAAGTGCTGACAGCTATTGGAGCTTTAAGAATTATCTTTTTATTTTCTTCTATATACTGACTGTATAGTGATGCTTACTTCAAAGCATCAGGTGAAAATAGAGGGAAGGAATAGAGCAAGCTGGACTAACATCTGAACCTGTTGAATATTCTGAATTCTTCCTTATACTCAGTCTTTTCTACACTCTGTGGATCTTTAGTAAAACACAAGTCAAATAGGAATTGATAGAAAAGGGGTGAACATAGTATAGGCAGCAGAAGGGAAATTTTTATTTTATTTATTTATTTGATTTGCCAATTGGTAAACATATTTGATGGTCCCGCAATTGCAGTTTTTCTGTTTGAAGAACATGTTAGGAAGAAAAATCAAGTCAAATAACTCCATTGTGAATTATTATTTGCACACAGGACTCCAAAGTATGTGTTTATTTCTTTCCCTGCTTATTATTATATTCATACATTCCACAACCCAGGAGAACTTTTTTATTGTTCCACTTGTTTTTTCTGAAAATTCCTGAAATTTTCCTGAAAATTTCTTGAATTAATTTTAGAAGGCTCTTCTTTTGTCTTTGTCTATATTTCCAGTTTATTACCTAAAACCAGAAGGTATTATTTTTCTTGCCCTTTGTTCACAAGCTCATCATTTTTTAGCAATTCAATCCATCCACATAAAGTAAGTCTTTTTCAGATTTTAAATCCAGACACAAATTCTGAAATAAAATGCTTCTTTAAAATATCCTAGATAGAATATGAAGAAAACTGAACATATATGTGAAATAATGGGTTTCTGTTAACTGGTGGAAAAGTCAATAGGAAATTTATTCCAGCAGTGGTAATTGACAACAAGCCCCACTCCCATGGTTTTGAATACATCACAAAGATGCCACTGAAATCATCTTTAAATTGATATTATATTAGCATTAATATATAAATTAATCTTTATATTTTTTAAAAAGTTTCTTTCATAGTGTTTGGGTGAACACTGTCTTGCTCACTGAAGCACAGAACATTATTTAACCACAAGGCATTTTTTTCTTCATTTGTCTTTGTATCAGATTTGTACATTCTGCATAGACAAATCCAGAACATGTTTCTGTTTGTTTTGCTTCCTATTTTTATTTCTTTTTCTTAAAGAACGCTAAAGAAAAAACAGGCTATATAAATTGAGTGGGGTGGGGTGGGGTGGGGTGTGGGGATGGAGAGTAGGTGCTATCAAAGTTGTGATAGTTGTGTGAAGCTTGTGTAAAGGCCTTGGAATTTCTTGGCCAGTTTAAATTGCAGGCCTACCTAATTTATTACATAGGTATGTATGTCTATGGAGATTTTCAATCATCTAAGTCATGGTTGTCCCAAAGATGCTTAAATGAAGAAACTTCTTGGATGAGAAGCAAAACCTCATCAAGGAAAAACAAAGTCCAGTTTCCTGTTGAAAAAGCATCTATAGGCTTTGTATCTTTTGAAAGGAAATTACTGAGGAAATAAAGGGGAGAAAACTCCTGTTCCAAAGCATGTTACAGCAATATGGTTTGGGGTTTATTTAACTTTTAATGTTTTTAATATTTGACTTTAATACTTCTTTTGACATAAAGTCTGTCAAATGTGAGTATCTTTTTTAGTTATTTGGTTGGTCCCCATCTCTTTTTTATGAAGAGGGTTTCTTAAATAAAAGGAACGTGATATAATTAATAAGGAGGCTTCTCCTGTTGCTTATGTGTGTCACACTAAAGGTTTTATCAATGCAGGAACTTTGTCTCAATATCAACAAATCTATTCCATGTTGTCAGCACACACAGGCTACAGACACAAACTCAATTATGCTAAGCAGCAGACATCATAATTGGGCCATTTCTAAATTAATATGAATATTTATCTATTTGGGGCTA
This sequence comes from Notechis scutatus, assembly GCF_049901735.1. Lineage (NCBI taxonomy): Eukaryota > Metazoa > Chordata > Lepidosauria > Squamata > Elapidae > Notechis > Notechis scutatus. The sequence goes on from NC_142013.1 coordinate 44,175,035, forward strand.
CAGAGTATTTTGCATATACTTATAATATCTTATGAAACAGGGTATTTTTAAGCATTTTAGATCATATAGCATTCTTGTCAATGACAGTAGTGTTTACAAAAGAAAATTACTATTTTGATTATTATTATGTTTGGCACCATTTGAATACAGTGTTTAGAGTTTTTGTAAAAATATTATTTTATTGGTTTATTCACCAATGTCATTGGCAGAAGCTTATCTTGTATTAACAAATCATCAGATTTGCTTTGTTTTGTTAATGTTTTTGGCAATGCCAACAGAGTACACGGTTCCCAGCCATAGACATCAAATTTATGAATTTGTTATTTCATCCCTTTAGCCCAGCATGTTGACTTGGCGAAAAGCCTTGGTCCATAATATGACCAGTATGTCTATCAATTCTGCATAATTAAACACTAATTATATATAGCATTGTTTCACACCATTAACAAAATGAAATTCAATGTAGAGAAAAGTAAAGTCCTACACTTAGGCAAGAAAAACCAAAAGTACACATATAAACTGGGTGAAACCAGGCTTAATAGCAGTAACTGTGAGAGGGATCTTGGAGTCTTAGTGGACAACCAGCTAAATATGAGCCAGCAGTGTGCAGCAGCAGCCAAAAAAGCTAATGCAACCCTAAGTTACACTAACAGAGGGATACAATCAAGATCAAGGGAAGTACTGATACCACTCTATAAAGTCGCAGTAAGACCATACCAAAAGTACTGTATCCAGTTTTGGTCACCACATTATAAAAAAGATGAGACTCTAGAAAAAGTGCAGAGAAGAGTAACCAGGATGATTAGGGGACTAGAGACGGAAACATATGAAGAACAGTTACAGGAACTGGGCTTGGCTAGTCTAGTGAAGAGAAAGACCAGGGGAGACATAATAGCAATCTTCCAATATTTGAGGGGCTGCCACAGAGAGGAGGGGGTCAAGGTTTTTTCTAAAGCACTCAAAGGCCAGACAAGGAATAATGGATGGAAACTGAACAAGGAGAGATTTAACCTGGGAATAAGGATAAATTTTCTGACAGTGAGAACAATCAACCAATGGAACAGCTTGCCCTCGGAAGTTGTGGGAGCATCATCACTTGAGACTGTGATGACCCGGGGTCTGGCACAAAGGCAACACAGTCACATATGTAAGAAGAGTCCCTTTAATACCTCCAACTTTGCCCCCAATGTCCAGGTTACCTTTAGCTGGAGAAATTTTTTTCCCAAGAACAGTCTTTAAATGGAGGAAATTCAGTTGGAAAACAAAGTACATACAAACTGTAAATAAAAATCCACACAAACCACACTGCAGTAATTAACTTGACAAGGCAGGATAAGGAATTGTAGACTTGAAAAGCCAGCAAAACACACACAGTTGGGAAGACGCCAGGACCCCAGATAAGCCTCGACAATACCAGATAATTCACGATTTGCTCTCAACAATTTGCTGTGCGCAACCTCCCTTTTTAAACATTGTGTTCCCAGCTGCAGCTAATGAAGGGAATCAGGGTCCTTTCCTAACCGTAAGCCACGCAACTCATGTTGCTCCCTTCTTTGTTCCTCCTCGCATGCCCTTGGATGAAGAGGAGGTGGGCCTGGATCTTCCTCTGAATTCCCTCTACCTTGCTCTACCTCTCCTCTGCCCTGCCCAGCTGGACTTTGCCCTTACCCAGTTTCTTCCACAGCCAACAGAGCCACACTGCTACTCCCTGTCAGCTGTTTGGCCTCCCCCTCAGAAGCAGATTCTGACAGGGGCATGTCAGAGACTTTCAAGAAGAGATTGGACTGCCATTTGTCAGAAATAGTGTAGGGTTTCCCGCTTGGCTGGGTGGTTGGATTAGATGACCTACAAAGTCATTTCCAACTCTGATTATCTGTTATCTGTTACACCAGGTTTCTACCCCCACCCACCATCATTTGGCTTTTCTTTGTTATAGTTTGATATCATTTTCCTTCCTTATCACAGAAGAAATATTTCCCTAAAGACATATTTCCCTAAAGATATATATTTAGAGTATTGTATATTTCTAAAGATAAACAAATAACTACAATTCTTTTCTCCATTTCATGTATTTAATATATGCATTTACTTTTTCTAGTTTGTATGTCATTTCTGTAAATAGAATATCAGAATTGCTTCAAAATACTCTTAATGTTTAGATGTGCAGATGTTATTTGTTTTTAAAGGTTTTAAAGAAATTCAATATTGATATTTTAGATGAAGTCTTCTAATCAGATATTCAAACACATACTGTATGTCAAAGAATAATAAGTCTTAAATGTTTTCATTTGAAGAAGATATGTCTAAGGTTAAATGTAATTAAAACTTTGAACCTTATTTTAGGTTAGTCACTATCTTTCAAATAGAATAAAAAGGGTGGTTTTCACCTTCAGTTTTCTATAACAGTTACAACAGTCATGTTCATATAATTTATATAAAAAATATTGGTAACCGTAATGGCATGCAGGGTTTTACGTCTTGATTTAGACTTTTCAGTGATATTTACTATGTTTGAAAATAGCAGTGTCAAGGACAACACTACATGCAGAGAGAACCTGAATGAATTGCATCCGACCCCATATATAGAGTTGCTGACAATATTGCACATTGTATCTGAATGCACATGTATCCTAAAGAGTCATAAAATAAAAGCAAAGAGCAGTGCTGTTAAAAAGAAAAAAATGTATATTTTGTATAGTATTAGATAAATACTAGAGGAGTTGATATTACACAAAAATACATACTTGGACACATACTTGTGGGGGGATATATACATATCAATATGCATAGGTACAGAAGACAAAATACAGAAATTGAACTATAATAATACAGTAGAAATTTTTCCTTACATATGGTTGTTAAAAATGATGAAAATATATATAGACCTGTTGTAAATATATCAATATAAATACACATTTTTGTTTTTAAAATTATGATTATGATACTAAATAAAATTAGGCATCTTCTTTTTAAAAGATTATTATTCTGCCTTTTTATCTCATATACAACTCAAGGTGGGAAACAAATATACTTCCTCAGACAATTTTTCCCACAACCACAACCCAGTGAGGTGAGATGAGAGAAAGTTATTGCTCCAAAATCACTCAGCTGGTTTTTTTTATATCTAAGGTGGGACTAGAACTCACTTTGAACCTATCTTTCTGTCTCTCTCAGCCCATATTTCAGGAGACGACAACTGCCTCCACAGAGTACTTTAGAAAGGAGTAAGGTAGTAGACACAAAATATTTTGTAGTTTCCTAGTTTGTTCCAGATATCCACTTGGACCACCTATCATCATCATCATCATCATCATCATCATCATCGACTTACAAGTCTTTTTCCAGATCTGTCACAATGTGGTCACGGGTGCTAGAGAATAAATAGACCCTATGTATTTCTAGTAATTTGGTTTTGGCTGCAATTAGTTACCAATTTAAAAAATGGCTTGCATTTGACCTCTGCCTACCAGCACCCATTGGTATTCATCTGGCTAGTGTCCTGTCAGTGTGTGAGAATTGAGGGCTGTTTGTAAACTGAAACAGTATTTGCTGTGTGAACAAGAAGGAAACAGCAAGGAGCCTGGGCATGGCTTAGCTCAACTGTTCTGTACTAAAGCTGCTTAGTGCTCTGAAACTAAAACTGAAAGTGAAACTCTCCTCTGCTTGTGTTTTGCTTGTATTCGGCAACTTGCAGTTGGAACAGATTTCTTTTCAGGTGGGGAGGGAGAGTAGAACACCTTAGCATCAGAGCATATTAATAATAATATATGAAATACTAATGCTCTGGTGGTCATTTTGAAATATCCTTTCTTAGTGAGCACCTAGAAGCCAAGAGGAACATACGGGCCAAATTTCAAGTTGTAGGCTTTACGGTTCTGGAGATTTTGTGATGATGCATGAGTGGTATTTCACTTTTATATATATAGAAGATTGATAAGCTACACAGCCAGAAAGGAGGTGAAATGTTGGGTAGTTGCCATTTCTAGCTTATAGCCTCTGATAAATGAACCTTATATAACAATGTATGTATTATGTATATTTACCACATCTGAGCATTAGCTATTAATTTCACAATTGGAAACAATATCACTTCCAAATGTTCCCTAAATGGATGTTTGCACCTGAGGGATTACCTGTAGTGTGTCTAACAAATGTTTAAGATTATTGGTTATTAGAGACTTCTGAAACACGTTACCTAGGCAGGCATTGCTTCTCACTTTACTTGTATATAATTGATATGTATTTTGCTTAATTAAAATCTAGAATCTTTCGAGAGCTAGGTTGTTAAGCAAGTAGTTCAACTGGCTTTGCTTTTTGCAACATTTTATCTGTGCCTGTTGTTAGTTGATTCTATGAGTCCTGGGCTACATCAACTATTACTGATTTTTATATCTAGTTACAAAGAAATATAAATAGGATACTAGACAAATGTATGTTGGATTCCCACATACAGATATATACTAAACAAAATATTTTCATGACTTGCTTCAAGATAAAAGGTAAAGGTTCCCCTTGCACATACAGGCTAGTTGTTCTCGTCTCTAGCGGGCAGTGCTCATCTCATTTTCTAAGCCAAAGAACCAGCACTATCTGATGACGATTCCGTGGTCATTTGACCAGCATGACTAAATGCCGAAAGCACATGGAACGCTGTTACCTTCTCACTGAGGTGGTCCCTATTTTTCTACTTGCATTTTTACTTGCTTTCAAACTGATAGGTTGACAGAAGCTGGGGTAGGTAACAGGAGATCGCTCCATTATGCAGCACTAGGGATTTAAGCCACTGAACTGCCGACTTTTCTGATTGACAAGTTCAGCATCTTAGCCACTGAGCCACCGCACCCCCTTTGCTTCAAGATATGGCTTAGTAATTTATGTGAGCCATTCAAACAAGACATTGAAACTCAATAGAATTATAGCAAAAAAAGTATTATTGTTATATGTTTCATGTGTATATTTTCTTTATTTCATGAGTAATTTACTTTATTTCATTGTGTAATTTTTCTCCCCACTCCCTCAAGAACACCTACATTTCTGCATTACAGCCATAATTTTCCCTTGGGAAAGATAAATAACTTCTTGACCTTTGTGACACTTTTGGATAGAGACAATCAGATTTTTTTTTCAGACAAATGATATGATGGAATAGAGTTAGTACATTACACATTAAGAATGTTTAAAAATGCAAATCATTATTTATTACAATAAATGTAAATTATTTTGGCTTCCAGTGATGTCATCCTCATTGACGGTCCGAAGACCGTGATCATTCGTGGCTTCGGTCCGTGCTCTCCCATCGGAGGGCCCTGATAATCCTGATTTGGGGCTGGAGCCACCCTGTAAGGGTGATGAAGAAATGAGAGACCACCAGCTGGGTCAAGGGGAGCTGCATCTCCCCTCCTTGGCTTGGCAAATACTCCCCTTTGAAGACGGCTGTAGCGGTGGTCTAAAATGGCCACCCTGAAAAGGAAGAGCTAGCCGGGATAAGATTGTGCAGGTGAAGAAGAGGACAACTTGAACAACTGGGCTAATCTGGTGCAACAATTGAATACAAAGTACCCCAAAATTAAATTTTAAAGAATTTTTAAGAGAATTAATTAAAGTGGCGGACAAAGACAGTGAGGAAAAAGAAAAAAAAAACTTTTGACAGCTGAAAGTGGCTTTGGATTTTGAAAGAGAAGCCTGAAGAAGATACTTGCTTAAATTGGAGAATATACTATTTTGACACTAAATAGGCAAATTTAAAGCTGAACTTGAATATGTCAAAGGAAAAATAAAAACATAGTAACTCATATCTGGATTTATTGGAACTTTGGATTTAGAAGCCCTAAATAGAGAAAAAACCCTGGGTGGAACTTGGACATAATAGGGAGTACCATCTAGTGGTAAAAAGAATTATTTATGATTTTCTTTAACCTGGATTCTTTAAAGACTAGATTAGGTACAAAATAAGTGAAATCTTGCTACAACAAAACAGAGCCCCCAGAAAGTCAAAGTGGAATATTGAACTTTGGGGAAAAAAGAAAGAAGTAGGAAGAAATTGATTTTGGATTGTTTGGTGATCTTGGTATAAATATAAACTTATAGATATTGGATTATTTGATGGAACTGAAAATCTAAAGAATGAATAAAAGCTAGTAGTTGGAAGTAAATCTTTTAGACATTGGCTGAATTAAATCACTGATAGAAGTGGTCAAAGATGGCAGAATTTTTTGGGGAAATAAAAATGGAACTGAGAAATACGAAAGAAAAGCTACAAGAAAGAAGCAAATCATTTGGCTTTGCACTACAGTTTCTAGGAATGGTGATTTTAGAGCATGAAGAACAAGAAGGATTGCCAGAAGTAGAGGAGGAGTTGATTAAAGAAGAGGCCATTTTCAATGAGCAATTGGAGCAACAAGGTTTAAAGCAAAAAGGGAACAGAAAGGGAATTAAAAATTTGAGATTTGGGGAGGCAATTAAAAAGGGGAATATTTTGAGAAATAAACAAAGTAAAAGGAAACAGCAGAAAAGGGATCTGCAGAAGGAAGTTTTAAAAAGGAGGGGGATAAAAATTGGAGTAAGAAAAGGAAGGAAAAAAATAAAGGGGAAAAGAAGTGTTAAAAATAGAATCAGGAAATAAATAAATATGGAAATCATACAAAAATGAAAAGAAATTGTTTCTTTAAAAGATATAGAGATAAGAGGTTAACTAAGAATTGAGAAAGAGCATACTGCAAGGTGCTAACGTGTAATAACTATATTAGAAGTATTAAACTATTTAGAAAGTAGGGAAATATAGATTATTAAAATGCAAGATTGGAACTGATCTTTTTGTTATTGGAATACCGTTTTTATTAAACTAAATATAGAGATAAATGGAATTACTGTGATAACAGATAAATTATGATAAACCTATTATTTATGTTTGATAAAGTTATGGAATATAATTGAAATGAATTACAAAGATTGTTGTAATAAGATTATAAATGGGGGGGAATGGAAGAATGTGAACAAAGATAAATTATAATAAGTTTAATAACTATGTTTAATGATCTTATAGAATACAGTTAAAATAAAATATGAGAATTGTTGTAATGAAATTAATATCAGTTCTTTATGATGAATTGAATAGATTCATTTTTCTTGTTATACCATAAATGTTTTTGATGTAATTGAAGGGGAAAACACCATGCAGAATCAGATATAAAAGGTATATTTGTTAAGTAGTTGTTAGAAGATGACTGTTATAAATGTTTAAGGGGATAACCAAGTTAAATGATTATTGGGACTTAAAAGGGAACTCATTAGATGATATATAAGCTATAGGGGTGGCACACTTTAATTGGTATTTGTAGGGAAATTTTTTGTTTTAAAGTGTTTGAATTAAGATGGAATTTTTGAAATGAGAATATGTGATGAAATTGTAATTATGACAGATAAAAGTATAAGTATAATGAATATGATGATATGAGAATTATTGAAAGCTAAAAGGAATAGGTTAAAATAAGCCTGAGGAAAAAATCTGTGAAAAATAATAGAAAATATGTAAAGTAGAGGTAGATATGAACTAAATATGAAAGATGAATATGTAAACTAAACTATGTCTGTACGGAGATGTGAAAACCTGGAGTCATGCTGTTCACTAAAGAGATGTTTCTTCAAAAATGTGGAAAATTGAAATAAAACTTTTACAAAATAAATGTAAATTATTTTGTCTTTCAATGTAGTTTTAATGTATTACTTGTTAAATTTATGTTACAATTTCTTACTTGTTAATTACTTGTTAAATTTATGTGTTAAATTTATTACTTGTTAAATTTATGTATAATAATAGCACCAATTGTTTTCTTAAAATGTATAACTTTAAACCTTTTCGCTTGTGTTGTGTTGTTTCTTGTGTTGGACAAGAAATTTGTATTATTTTCTTTTAATAAAAAAGATAGTAAGCAGAGTTCCGAATTGTATTAGTATAAACAAAGCAACATATTGAAATGAAACTTTATTGGAGTACTACAAACATTTGTAATGTTCACATTTTTCTGTGAAGATTAAGTTCTTTATTGTAATTTATTATCCACAATCATGTTTTTATTAATAGTGCTCAAAGCTATATTTTATTGCTGCTCTTAACATGTTACAATCATCCATTAAATTGCATTATCTTTAAGTTCAAAGATACTATTTGGAATTTAATAGTGGTCTAATTTTTCATAATACATTACAAGGAATGCAGTAGATTGACATTGAAATTGTGATATTATGAAAACACTTTCACCTGAAATTGATATCCCTCAAAAATAAAATACTAAAAATATATTTTGAAAGCATTGATAATAAAACTGATCATATGCCCTTTTTTACAGTGGCTGAATGATTCATGAAGGTTTAAATACAAAAGAAAATTGATATAGTCATTTGTTGGGTTGCCTTCTAAGTATGACAAATGAAAAAAAAACAGCTTAAATATAAACACATTTGGATTCTGTAGTTAAATGCCAAGCCAAACATTATTTTTTAAAAATAATGTTTAATGTTCTTTGCCTATGATTTTACATTATTTTTACTTGAGAAAACATTATTCAAGAAGCAATGCTGTCAAGTTGTTTCATATACATGGTTTTACTGAATTAAAGTTTACTTTCCAGATAGCTTTATCAACTGACTGAACACCGGCATCTAAAAAGGGAGCAGTTGGGGCAAATGATGAAATGGTCAGCATGTCTTTAATATAGAAGATAGATAGATAGAATTCTTTATTGGCCAAATGGGATTGGACACACAAGGAATTTGTCTTGGTGCAAATGCTTTCAGTGTACATAAAAGAAAAGATACATTTGTCAAGAATCATAATGTACAACACTTAATGATAGTCATAGGGTACAATCAGCAATCAAATCATACTAGGAAGCAGTCAATATAAATCGTAAGGATACAAGCAACAAAGTTACAGTCCTACAATCACAAGTGGGAGGGGATGGGCGATAAGGAGTGATGAGAAGATTAATAGTAATAGTAATGTAGACTTTGTAAATAGTTGGACATTGTTGAGGGAATTATTTGTTTAGCAGAGTGATGGCGTTCGGGGGAAAACTGTCCTTGTGTCTAGATGTTCTGATGTGCAGTGCTCTATAGCATTGTTTTGAGGGAAGGAGTTGAAACAGTTTATGTCTGGGATGTGAAGGGTCTGTAAATATTTTCACAGCCCTCTTTTTGACTCATGTAGTATACAGGTCCTCGATTGAAGGCAGGTTGGTAGTAATTGTTTTTTCTGCAGTCCTAATTACTCTCTGAAGTCTGTGTCTGTCTTGTTGGGTTGCAGAACCAAACCAGACAGTTATAGGTGCAGCTGACAGACTCATTAGTTCCTCTATAGAAGTGTATCAGCAGCTCCTTGGGCAGTTTGAGCTTTCTGAGTTGGCGCAGAAAGAACATTCTTCGTTGTGCTTTTTTGATCATGTTTTTGATGTTAGGTGTCCATTTTAGGTCTTGTGATATGATAGAACCTAGAAATTTGAAGGTCTCTACTGTTGATACTGTGTTGTATGAATATGAAAATTTTAAAAGTTTTTTTAGAAAATAAAAGTGGGGTAGCTGCATGTCACTGTTCAAAAACCAAACACACAAAGGACAATTGATGAAGTAAGAAAAACTGATATGATACTATATGCCTCTAGGGCAGTGAAGACTAACCTTTTCGGCACTAGTGCCCAAAACGCATGTGTGCGCATCCCCAAAATACAATATGTGTGCCCCCCGCACATGAGGCCTGCCCCCATGCATGTGCTCCCCATACACGCGCCCTGCTCCACATGCATCTCGCCCCTTGTACATGCACAGCAGAAACCCAAAACCAGCTGGCCAGCGGGAGGCACACATGCACGTACGAGGCAGAGCTGAGCTGGGGTGACAGCTCATATGCCCACAGAGAGGGCTGTGAGTGCCACCTCTGGCACACATGCCATAGCTTTGCCATCATGGCTCTAGGGAAACAGACAAAGAGTCAATATTTGTCTGCTTTGAAAGGTATTTAAGCTCAACCCCACATAGAGAACATTACACTAGTATAGCTATGAGGTAATTAGAATGTGAGTAACCATCTGAAGGGACTTCTAGTTAAGGAAAGGGGTACAGCTGTTGCACAAGATTAACTTGTTGAAATGCATTTCTGGCCACTGCTACCTGCTCATGGAGTAGTATCTTTGAATCCAAGGGGACTAGCCGGTTGTGAAACGTTGAAACTCAGTGACCTCCTTTGCTGTTTCCGACTGCTGATCCAGAAATATACAGAATTTTTGTATATGATGGCATTTAAAACTGCTGAGAAATCAAGGCACATTTCCACTCCCATCCTGGTTCTGTCAAAGATTATTGACAAGTAAGGACAATGTCAATAAAGGACATTTATCCTGATATGAAACCCAATTGAAATAGGTGTAGATATCTACTCATCCTCTCTATCTACTCATCCACCTTCTCCAAGACAGAAGATTGGAAACTGTATTGGTAATTGTCCAGGAATAGTGTCTCTTAAGAGAGAACAAACTTCCACCCCCTTCAAAGTGGAAAGACTATCCTATCATTCAAATAAGATAATAACATTGCATGAATTCATCCACATGCCACTTCCCAGACTATCTTCACAACCCAGGAGAGCATGCAAAAACTTTCAAACTATCTTAAAGAATTTAGACAAAAACTGTTAACTTTTTTCTACTAATTAATTTTAAGAACCTCTAGGTCTAGAACACGGTGTCAAACTCGCAGAGTTACATTGCCATCACATCACATTTTGTGATGTTTTTTCCCTTTGCGGAGCTGGTATGGTCATGGCCTATACATAATGCATCCAGCCCATGGGCCACCAGTTTGACACCTCTGGTCTAGAATATTTGGGGATAGTTAAAAGATTACAAATAATTTATTATAAATGTATTTTTATTACATAATGATACAATAGGACATCCTTTTGTGGGAATATGTGGGTTGTATGAATTTTTAGGTATATAAAAATTGATCAATTCACTTGTGATTAGCCTCTAAATTGATCAATTCACTTGTGATTAGCCTCTAAACTCATTAGAATGCAAGTTGAAGTGAATGTGTGCATATAAAAAATACTAAGATTTTTCACATAAATAAAGACAAATATGAAGAAAAATAAGAGATAAAGAAAAAATATCAAGAAAGAAAACAAAAAAGAGGTGTAATTAAAGAAACAAGAATCAAAAGGATGGTGTGTACTCAGTAAGTCAAGCCCAAGTTATCCTTTGTTTGGACTTCTACATGGGGCTGCCCGTGAAATCCCTTCAGAATATTCAACTGGTGCAACATGTAGCAGCATGAGCAGTCTTTGGGGTCCCTGTAATGGCTCATATTACACCTCTGCTCTGTAATCTACACTGACTATCCGTTTCCAGATGCAGTTCAAGGTCTTGGTTATTACCTTTAAAGCCCTCACACATCCCACTATGATAGGCCTGCCCTGCTCATGCTGGAAGAGAAGGCGTACTATGGATCCTGTCACTCGAAGAACTCAGGCTGATGGATCCAACAGAAAAACCTTCTTGTTCTGACCCACACCCTTTTCTGACAAATCAAACACAATTGAAAAAGAACAGAAACCTTGTAATGCTTTTACAAAATAATTAGCTGTGATAAGCACAAGCCTTGCCAAACTGAGCAAGACTTGCCAAAAGATAACAGACAAGAAATAATTTCCAAAATAAAAATCTTCAAATACAAACTCAGGATACTCAAATGTCTATGAAGCTGTAGTTTCAAAACATTTTTGCCTTCTGCAAAATACATTCGTTCACAGCTGGCTTTTATCTTCTTGAAGGAGGGGCCATTATCTTGCAGCCTTACTCCTGAATTGCCCGTGCTGTTGTAATTGTTCTTTCCTCCAAGCAATCCAGCGTGCACACGCACTTGACACAGGCTCCTCGGGACCTTCCACATCACTGCTGCCAGCCCCCACAATCTCTGAAGGCAGAAGTTCTCTCCCTAATGGTCCTGGCCCCTCATCTGAGTCCTCGCTCTCCTCAGCTGCCTGCACCTGCTGCCAGCTAACCACAACACTTCTCTACCATAGCTGCCCTTTGGAACATCCTACCTCCCCGGGGTGAAATCTGCCCCCAACTTTTTATCTTTCTATTAAAACTTGAAGATCTGGTTCAGATGAGCCGCAACACTGATATCAAATCCCATGTCCTGTGTTTCTTGCTTCCTTTCTTGCTTCCTCCTGCCATTTTTTAATTTTATATTACTGTATTTTCATTGTTTATTCCATTGTTTATATTTATTGTTTCATTACTTTGATACTTTTATGTTTACAGTTCTTTTCATTTCTCAGTTTTTATTGTTGTAAGCTGCCCAGAGAAGTCTCTCAGCGAGATGTGTGGCAAATAAATTTAACAAATAATAATAAAGAACAACTTTTCATATAAAGATTTTTAAAATCTACATTAACTTTATCATGCTATAAAAATTCATTCCAACATCAGATTATGCTCTTCTAACATTCTTTTGATTCTCAGCAGCCTACTCTTTCATCCAAACCAAACAGCATAAAATTTAAATAAATAAAATTTAAAGTGAAATAGTCCTAATCTTTCCCTTTCTTTTGCATCTTGGAAAATTTTACATTTAATTCTTGGTTTCTTACCCTGTCATATAAATCTGAATAAATCTTTTTGCCATTGTTTAAAATGTGCATTGTTTTTCAAAACAGGTATTGTTTGAAATAAATCATTTCTAGGTAACATGTTTGTTTTTAATACAGAAATTATTCCCAACGGTAATAATTGTAATTTTTTCCATCTTAACAAATCTTAATTCATTCCATAGCTTAATATACAATTAATATTAATCATGGTATTATTCTTTTCTCAGTCTGAAAACCAGTTTTTACAATCCTTTTTGATTTTTCATCCTCATATTTTTAACACCTTGTTTTCTTCTTATTAATTTTGAATCCAGATAACACATCAAAAATCTTTAACTGTTATAAACAAAGAGAAAGGAGTACATTTCTGCATAAGCAGTTATTTTTACTTTATTTTATATATTTTACATTAATTCAATGGTAATCAATTCTTGGAGACTGCTTGGACAAGTTCTTGCAGTTTTCTCGGCAAGATTTTTCAGAAGTGGTTTGCCATTGCCTCTTTCCTAAGACTGAGAGAAAATGAATGGTGGAAAGTTACTCAGATGGCTTTGTAGTATCCAGCAGGACTAGAATTCGCAGTCAGCCGTTTTTTAGCCTTATCTCTGGCTTTATTTTATTTTATTATTTGCCTCTCCCGTTTAGTATCAGCAACATATGAGAGCTCTCTCTTTTTAACTTCCATACAGAATGTGCTCTTTAAAGAACAGAACTTAAATTCTTGTTGGACTTGAATATGTTTGTGTTTATTTTATTAATTATTTGAGAACATTAAGAGCCACACAACTGCAAAAATATACAAAACCGGTTTCCTTAAAAGTATTTCACTTTGTTATGTTAAGAACAAATTTGGACAATAAATTCTGAAAGGACATAAAAACTCAGATCAAATTCCCTAAACGTTTTACTAAGTATACAAACTCCTGAGCTCATATTCCATCTAAATACAGAAGGTAAATATTTGAATTTAAAGACTTGAATGAGAACATTTTTCCAAATACTGCATTACCAAGCAGTTTTACTAATGTACAATGTGAATAGCATTGTTCATTTTTTAGTATTAAGAAATTAAGGCTTTCTGTTCTAGAAATGGATCAAGAAACAATGAAGGACAGTTTTACATTTGATGTTTGTTTCTGAGTTGATTTCATATATCCACAGAAAAGGAACACAAACATGACATCTTTGCCACTTTATTTACTAAAAGGTCTGTTCTGTTCTGTTGTGATTCATAACTGGTCCAGTGGTTCCTTGCATGCTAATAAGGAAATAGTGTGTTGGACAGAATTTTGATCAATTGTGACTCTCCAAAATGTTTACAGGACTCTCCAAAATGTTTATATCCTGATACAGGATAAATGATTGATAAGTGAAAATACTTTATCCATATGAAGGGGTTTTTTTTTTGTTAGAGTTCTTGTGTTAGAGTGCACATTCTTAGTAACGAGGAATAATTAAATTATTTTAAAAATATTTTTGATGGAAAGACTTATCTGTTTTAATATGAAAATACTTAATTCATTCTTTAAAGATTATTAAATGCTTTCCACAAAGAGGTATCATATTTTTAACTACAGCAATAGCAGTGAGTGAGTTTTTTTTAAAAAAGGTATGAAAAAGTGTATTTAAAATATTTTCACATCACCTGAGTGCAATTTTAAAATTTATAATCCCCTATACAGTATATTCCTTGATAATACATGTAGGAAAAAATATAAATACCGTATGTAAGCAATTGTATGTTTTATACTATGATAGACTTAATTCAGTAAAAGAGATAAATTATCAGCTTATTTTTTCTTAGTTTTTTATATTTGTATAAACTTTTGATTCAATTCTATTAAATATTAATAAAATTAATTAAAGACAACTCAACCTCCATGGTATCGAAAACCATACTTTGTACTCACTTGAATGTAATTTTCCTATTTCTCTCATTTGTGCTCTGCTTTATGAATATATTTCAAATAATTTAAACAAACTTTATTTACTCTTAGATAACACTTTCAACATGTTATATATGCTTTCAGTATTATTCTTAGTTTTTTCCCTTCTGATTATGAACTATTGCCTTTTATTCATTTTCTTTGCTCCTGTTCCAGAGTCAAAATAGCACTTACACAAGCCTATTTGACAAGACATTGCTTTCCCTCTTCCCACAATGAGATAAAGTCCCTTGAGTCTGTAATTGCCAGGAGATGAAGCAATGGTGGGAGTGATCCCAGTCAATAGCTTTGATTAACAATAAGGTAGAAAATTAGCAATGCTAGCATTCAACCACCCTGCCTCTTCTTCCCCATATGTCTGCCACAGCTTGTGCTGGCTGCTCTGAAGAGTCTAAACATAGCGCTTCAGAGCTGTGAATTGTAGGGAAGTGCATTAGAAGATTAAAACTTAGGGATTATTAAACTGAAAGGTGGAGTAATGATGCTGAAGATATTTCAGAAATTAATTTATTCAATGTCATGGAAGAGTCTAATGCTGTCACCATTTGTTTTTCTGCTTTATATGGATTTACTTGTGAATGGACATTATTTGATGGCAATTACAACTACTGTTACTACTATCACTCCATCAGCAGCTCTGATGTTGTTTTCAACAGACTCTGATGACCTAGGGAGAAGAAGCGACAGTGGAACAGCACTTCCCACCTTAGATAATGAAGACAATTCGCTGGGCTATACAGGTAGAGTGTCTTTTTTCCAAGTATAACTTACTTTTCATAGTTCTATGTGGCATCTATATCTCTTATATTAATGATCCTTCATGCCATTGTCATGCTTTAATAAACATTCCATCAGATGGAAATATACTTTTGAAAACATGCCTGCTTTTTAAAAATAGCACTATTGGGAGAAAAATGTAAAAGTGTAATGTTCTTCAAATTATATGATTTATTAACACAATTTAGCACAAAATTCATCAAAAATAAAATATTTATTGTAATATAGACCTGCATAACAACTACCTCTAAATTTTAACTCAGCAATCTCTTAAAAGTTGAATATTTGGTTTCATCTCATGTATATATGTGTGTGTGTGTGTGTGTATATATATATATATATATATATATATATATATATATATATATATATATATATATATATATATATATATATATATATATGCATATTATCTATCTATCTATCTATCTATCTATCTATCTATCTATCTATCTATCTATCATCTACCTACCTACATACATACATACCTATGTATCTCCTGGTGCAAATGCCTAGAGAATAGTGAGGTCTTATAAACATTAAAAAGTTAACAGATCCAAGGTCATCTGTGTCTCTAGGAAGATGCTATTTCTTTTTTTTTAATTAAAAAGTTTTTTACTTTTATGTCTTACACATCTCTTCACGTGAGCAACATGATTCCAGATTACAATATTTATACATAGCCATACTTACATTTCCAACTTTTGTATTTAATATCACATCAAATTATTATCCACTCCACTAATCTTTAAATAAATTTCCATTTCATATTTCAATTCATTAATTCAATATTAAAATCATTTCCTCACATATATTTCCAATTTTTTATCCCCTATTATTTCCATTTTCAGCTTACCACCTATTTTATTTTGCCTTACACATTATTATCTTCATTAACTCAAGACCAACGTATAATAAACACTAAAAAAAATAAAATAAAATTAATATTTAGGATCCACATGGTATATTCCTCAATCTACAATATATCTTATATTTATTCCAACACTATTCATATAACCATTTCATATTTTTCTTTATTTCCACATAGCCAAATGTTACCCCTATAATTTAAATAAAATTTCATTTCCCTACTTTTAATTATAATACAATATTCTCATTATAAAATTCCAATATGATCCATATTTTTTATTTTCTCATATCCTTTGTTTAGTCAATTATAACTTCTGTTTCATTTAGAATATATATATATATATATATATATATATATATATATATATATATATATATATATATATATATATATATATTCTTAAGTTTTCACGGGTATTTATATGTATGGTATTCAGCTTTGTTCAGGTATTTTCCCACGTCATTATAGTTGTGCTTTTAAAGTTGTAGCAACATTTCGGCAGAATCTCATCTGCCATCATCAGGCTTCTGTATTGTGCCACATACATTGGACAGACCAATAGAAGAATAAGTACCCGCCTGGATGAACACAAAGATGCAGTAAAAAAGCTGGAACACACTTCCTCACTAGTCCAACACATGAAAGCCACAGGTCATAGCATCGACTTCAATGGCACCAAAACCCTAGCCACTATAGAAAACCCCAGCTACAGAATTATCAGAGAAGCCATAGAGATTGAAAAAAGACCTGAAAGCATGAATAGAAGAGATGACTCCACCAGACTGTCAATTACCTGGAAGCCTGCACTCTCAAACAAAAAAATCTCCACACCACAAGCCAGGCAAACACCTGGGCACATACAGACTCCCCGATACCTCCAGCTCAAACACACCCCAACCAGGCACCCAGATGAAACCTAGCTTCCTAATAAATGATACTCGGAGCCAAGCCACACTAAAAGCCTCCAATACAGGAAACACAATGTTGCCAGCCAATCAAGACAAAAAAAGCTACAAAACAGACAGAAGATATTAGAAACACCAATCAAGAACAACACAGCAAACTCCGAGACCAATAAACACAGACCAAGACTCCCAACCAATCAAGATGAAGAAAAAACCATTCTGGCACAACAGATGGCTAGCACCAAATTTAAAACTGAAACGGCTGTAAAAGTCTGACTCACAGCCGAACACGATACAGAAGCCTGATGATGGCAGATGAGATTCTGCCGAAATGTTGCTACAACTTTAAAAGCACAACTATAATGACGTGGGAAAATACCCGAACAAAGCTGAATACCATACATACATACATACATACATACATACATACATACAAACAAACAAACAAACAAACAGATTAATAATAATAAAACCCTCTTAACATCTCTTAATTCATCTTCACTTTTCTCATATATAGTTTAATATTCTTAGGATAATTCCCAATACATTTTGAGTTTCAAATCTCCCCATTCTAAATTCCTAATAAAAAATACCCAAATACATTCCCATGTGGCATCCCCCTTTTATATCATATCTAACCCTTATCTCTAAATCTCGGCCTTGTCATTTCTCTTAGTTTTAGCTAGCTTTCCCTTTTCTAAATTTTCCTGATCTTTCCTTTTTATTTCCATCTGCCAGTCACCCAACTTCTCCCCCACCCTTTCTTGTTCTCTTTTTTGAAGTTTCTTCTTGTAGAATGTCTTCTTCTGTTGTTTAATCCTGAGAATGTTTTCTCTTTTCTCTATTAACTCTATCATCAGTGTCATAGTTTTTTTCCTTTAATGTTTTTTGGCAATACCTCTTGTTCTCCATGTTCATCTGAATCACTAATTCATTGCAGCCAACACACCACAGCCATATTGTGACCATCTCATTACAGCCAGCTCATGGCCATATCTCTGTGGTCATCTTGCCATTACCAACTTGCCATGGGACTATTCCATGCGGGATAACCCAATATGATAAATATTATCCATTATTTCTTTGACATTATTTCCATTGACAAAAATGGAAGTAATGTAGAAGAAACAGTGGTGGATAACATTTATTGTGTTGAGTTATCTGACATGGATTGTCTTGCAGTGAGTTGGCCACGAGATGGCTGTGGCGAGTTTGCCGCAGTAACTTGTCCTAGACTCACAAAGACCTTGGCTGTGGCGAATTTGCCATAGTGACTTGTCCTAGATCCACAAAGAATATGGGATTCCAACTAATCCTCATAATAGTTCATTAAAGTAGCTTAGTTCACCCTATTGCTCTACAGCTGCCTAATTTTATTTTACTTTTCAATGGTTATCATCATCTATAGTGGGCACAATAATCAACACCAACTGAGTCTACTACAGCAATTAAATCAAAAAATAAATGCAATAAAGTTAAGACAAAACCCAAAATAGGTACCTTCAGATCAAAAGTACATTTAAATAAAACAGCTTCAACATGTTTACCAAATTGTAACAAAACAGAGACAACACTTTCTCCTCTGGGAGAGTGTCTCAGAAAGTTGACAGCTATTGCTAAGAAAACTGTTGTCTTTCTGTGTCCTGAAAAGCTTGCAAGGGAAGTAAACTTTCTGCAGGCCTTCTATCAATGATGAAAGTGTAAGGGTATGTTTAATTTTGTCAAGTAATTGCCTGATATAACCCAGTGCAGCTTAGTTTAGTTGAAAAATGTAACTTGAATAAGTATTGACTTGATTTTCTAGAAATTTATTTTATCCTTAAAAACAACTTAAATATGAAATCTTAATATGAAATGAAGGAAAATGCCTTAAATAAAAGATAATTTTATTGCAATAGCAATAGCACTTAAACGTATATATCACTTTATAAGTGCAATAGCACTTATATACTGCTTCACGGTGCTTTACAGCCCTCTCTAAGTGGTTTACAGAGTCAGCATATTGCCCCCAACAATCTGGGTCCTCATTTTACCCACCTCAGAAGGAATGCCATGTTCTCCCTTGAGCTGTTCAGAGCATCCACTAGTGGGAGGTGCTTCAGTCTCCTCTTGGATAGGCTGTGCTTAATTTTCAGGACACTCCTCCTCCACGGGACTCCACTCCAGTGTCCCCCAGTTTTAGCTCAGCCTTCTTTGAGATAGGTAGCTTTCCATATTGGCCAAAATAGCAGCTAAAATGAAAGAGATTCAAACATCAGGTTTGCTTTTTCACTTATTCAGGAACTCCTTTGTCATCTAGACAATAGACTCCAATGGCTTATTAACATCCTGGCCATCGGGGCTAATAGCACTTCTCTAGAGGGATAGACTTTCAAGGATCAAATTACCAAATTGAAACTCTGCAGCATCAGACGTTTTTCCTCAAAATTGGGCCATCGGGGTTCATTTCCTCTTTCAGAGAAGAGATCGCAAGAGCAGTTTACAATCCACTTATCTTCCGATCGTTAACAGTGCCGTTCCAAACAGTGAGCTTGCCTCGTGTTCAGCTTTTCAACAGCTGAGGCTCTTCCCCTGTTCAACACCAAAGGGGATTGGAAGCATAAGCGCTTCCAATCCTTTTCCCGCGTAGTCTCTTTGCGCTGTTCAGAACAGTGATTTAGGCAGGAACCAGCTGCTGGACTCTTTTAAGGCTGCACCAAGTAGTGGCAGGCACCATTTTGAGGACCACGTGGCGCCCACTCACATTAAAACAGAAATCAAATAAATACTGGTGAGAGGATTGTTTTTCCCTACTGGGCTCCCCTCGTAGAGATCAGGGGCTTGGCTTCCCTGCTTCCGAAGCACTGAGCAGCAGACCTGCTTTGTTGGCTAATCCTCACAGAATATAAGCCCAGCGGCTTCATAGTGAGCACCAAGGCTGAAGTCCGCCTGTGCAGAGCAGCTGTCGCAGGCCATTGTTAACACAGTTCTGGCCTGAAGTGGTGTTGATAATTGGATTTCAATTGATTGGATTGGACGTTAATTCTACAAATACTAAATTTGAAGGGGGATTACAAGAAGTTTATAAGGATACCCTGCTACTTTGGGAGCAGGCCCCTAGGTGTGCCAACCACCTTATATTCAAGCCTCAATCACAAATTTATAGTGGAAATGGCAAGCGGCAAGGGCCCAAAGGCCTCTACCTCCAGAACAATGACCAGGGCCCTGGGTAAGTCCAAAGCTCCCAAGAGACCTTCAAGGGCTGAGGAGAAGGATGCCCATAGACGCCATCAGGCTATAGAGAAACAATTGAACAAGTGTATGAGGGAGACAGACCGGACTTCTCCAGCACCATCTCCCACTCGCAACATCCAGGCCCATACACCCCCTCTTCCTCCCCTGGATCTTTCCATCCAGGCAGAGCTCTGTACCTCATCGACAGCAGCCGCACCACGGCGGGCCCCTGAGGTCACATTTACTCCAATTGCAGCCAGCCTCCGCCAAGATAATTCCCTCCCTGAGGATGTACCCCCCAGGATGAGGCCGTGGATGGAACAGGGGATTGCAGCTGGCGTTCAGCAGTCTGTATGGGCCAGAAGACAGTCCACTATCTCAGAATGCGAATCTCATTCAGGCCGGTCACTCACCGAGATGGAACCTCAAATTCCTCAGGTACATCCCCAAGGGGAATTTTCTACCTTTCCAGACATGCCAGGGGTTTCAGGAAGAGGGGGATCAAGAACAACAGATGGACTACCTAGAGGCAGGGTCAGCTCATGACATTGATCCGGCTCTCTCAGAGATAGATCCATTGGAGAGGGGGATGCCAGATGATGAGGGCCTCACTCCTGACCAACCAATTTTCACAGGACTTTTTCGCCCACAGTTATTCAGATCACTTTTATTCAAGGCTAAGACAACTGTGCACCTTAATAAAGCGACTACCCTTTCTCAGCAACCAAGCTCGCAGGAGGAGGCAGATGGTTTGTTTTTTTCTCAGCCTGTAAACTAGGCTGATATAATACCAGCCCTGCAGATGTTTTCCGACTTAGTGCAGAAACAGTGGGCTTCCACAGCAGTGATCCCTACTCCTACGGGATTTGACCGGAAATTTTATAACCTTGCCCCTGAGTTTTCCAATTTCCTAAACACACTCTCAGTTGATGATCCAATAGTGGCCTTGGCTTCCCCTTCCGCTATTCCCAGTGAATTGGAGGATGCACTTAAGCCAGAGGATAAGAGGGTAGAATTAGCTCTTCGGAGGGCTCATCAATCTGATGCGTGGGCTATAAGAGCATCCACAGCCGCATCCTTTTTCACGTGGTCTTCCCTCAAAGGCTTCACCACCTGCGGGAAACCATCCCATCCTCCAATATTCGGGCGCATCATTGCCAAAGTGATTGCGGCAGCAGAATTTTCGGTGGGCGCAACTTTTAATATGGTAAAGTTTTCTTCGAGAGCCATCGCATCACAAGTATCAGCAATCCATGAGGCAGTTCAGAGGAACAGGAACCAGGGGGTTCCATTGCCCTAAATGATTCCCTGGATGCCCCCATCGGTGGCAGGCTTAAGTTTTTTGCCGATCAGTGGGACTCCTCGACATCTGATGCTTGGGTTAGAAACACAATTAGGTCTGGGTTGGCTCTGGAGTTCCAATCCATCCCTCCGAACTTTTTCATGAGATGCCCAAGGTCTAGGGACCCTGACAAAAGATCTCTTATGCAATCTGCTATCAACCACCTACTGGAGATCCGGGCCATTCGACCAGTGGCACCAGACCAACGGCAAAGGTTTTTACTCTAACCTTTTTGTGGTACCTAAAAGTTCGAGTGGATGGAGGGCAATTTTAGACCTCAAGCACCTCAACCGCTTCTTGATCTACAGAAGATTTAAAATGACCATTCTACGATCTATATTGCTTAGCATTAGACAGGGTGACATCTTAACGTCAGTGGACCTCACAGAGGCATACTTACACATTCCAATTCAGCCTTCCCACAGCAAATTTCTCAGATTCTGTTATGACAATTTGTACTTTGAGTACGTTGCCCTCCCCTTTGGTCTAGCTTCTGCCTCCAGGACCTTTACTAAGGTACTGGCAACCCTGGCTACTCATCTTAGAAATGCACCTGTCAGGCTACAGTGCTATCTTGATGATATTTTAATTTTGTCATCTTCATATCAACAGGCCAAATCAGATACCCTTATTACCTTGCAGTCCCTACAACAACATGGGTTCTCTATAAATTGGGCTAAGAGTCATCTAGCTCCCACAACCCGGCTAATTCACCTGGGAGCTATTATAGATACAGTGGAGGGTAAGGTCTTCCTCTCACCAGACAGGCAGGAGAGAATTAAACAACTATCTCAGGAGATCAGAATCATTAAGTGAGTGCTCCTAGCCACCCTATCCAAATTATTAGGGAAAATTATCTCCTGCATTTCTTTTCTTTTTTTTTAAACAAGTTTTATTAATTTTTAAAACACACAAATTATCATTATTCATTACATGTTTAAACCTTTTTTCATTGTAAATTTAACAAGTCAGATAAATTATGATTCTGTTTTAAACCATTTCCATATAACATACCAAAACCTCTTATTCAATTTCTCTTTACTTCTCTTTACTCTTATTCAATATCATTATTATTATTTCATCTATTTCTTTCTGACTTAGTTACCATTATTCTCATTCTATATTTCTACAAATTTTACTAATTCTCCCCCAAAAAAACATATACACACAACACACAAAACATAAAAAAATCTTTTTGGAAAGTAACTTGGACCCAGGTGTCTCTCTTCATGGACTTCAATTATATTCATGCTCATCTTACATATCATTACTTATTTTATTTACCATTCTAAGCCTTCTATATTAACTTCTCCACATATTTCACCCTTCTTAATTCTATCTTAATTAATCATCTTAGTTTGAATCATTATATTTGTATCTTTTGTCCATTTTTTATCATCCCTTTGTCTCATTCCTTATAAAAAAAGAAGAAAATAAGTTTCTCCTGAAATCATTAATCAGAGTATGATGCCTTTCTATCTCCCCCTAAGTTAGTCAAATTAATCTTTAAAATAATATCCAATACCCAATCCGATTTTGCTTGGTACATTCTATCTAACTAATACATCCAAAATAATTAAGTACATAATTAGACAATAAATCCAAATATTAAAAAAGATACTATAATAAAAATTTTATAATAACATCAATACCATAATCTTATTAAACTCTTTAATTAGAACAGTATTCTAAACCTCCCCTATTATTAAATTTTAAAGCCAATCATTTTTAAACATTTTAACATTTTAATCTCTTATCAACTCTTAAACCATTACAATACTACCATCTCATCTTATGTACCTTGCAAAATCTTTTTTTTTTAAAAAAATTATACTTTATCCATTATCCATAAAAATTTCTTTTTCCATTTAATTTCAAAACATTGTAGCTTTTCTCCACCTTTTCCCTTTCTTTCTTCTCCCAACAAACCTTTCTACCCCCTTCTTCTAACCTCTGCCTTACCGGCTTCCCTTCTCTGTCGTATTCCTTTTCCCTTTTGTTTACTATCATCATATTGGTTTTGCACCTTATTTTTCCCTTTCTTAAATGTTTTTTTAGATCTTAAGTCCTTTAGTTTTCTTCTTTTCTCTCTTCCTTCTTTCTTGATCAAATTCTGAGATTCATTAAAAATGGCTCCTTCCTTTCTTTCTTGTTCCTCTGCTGTCTTCATCTGTTGTAATGTTTGTTGATAATTAGTAGCGCCATTTCTAAAAAAAAGGAAAGCTTCTTCCACACCATCTTTGCCATTTTTTTTGCTTGTTCATATTCTTTTCTTAGTTCCTCAACAGAAAGAGCCATTATAAATCTTTTCTTTTCTTTCCCCTTCTTTCTTCTTACAACAACCAGAATATTCAAAAGAAAATAAAAAAAAAATAAAACAGTCCCAAAGTTATCAGTCAGTCCAAACCAAGGCAGAGTTCTCACTTTCTCCTTCTGGGGTAATATCAATCAAAGAGAAAGAAAGTCCAAATCTGTTTAAAATCTTATTGCAATATCTTCTAGTCTTCAAATCCTTAAGGCATCTGCTCCAACAAAGTCTTAGCATACAAATATTTTCTTTTTAATCCTCTCTCTTCCCACTCATCGCTTAAAACCAATTTTCACCTAAAAAAATAGGTTTCTTAATATCCAGTTATTTATTCCGTAGGAAAAGAGGGAAAGCTATCCTTTCAGCACCATCAAACAGCCGCTTTTTTTCCTCTTCTGGCAGGTATTATTCAGAAAGTCATACTTTTCAGGAATTTTATTAAATATGTCTTAGAGTCCTAGGAGCCAAGAAAACTTTCTCCTCTCAAGCACTTTCTCCACTTCCTCCTGCGCATTCTTACCCGGCTGCCAGCTTCTTTGTGGCGGCCATTACGGACCGCCGCTGCACCGCCCTGGGAAAAGGGGGTTCTGCCGGCCGGGAGGGGTCTGCAACACCCCCACACCCTTCTCCGGATCCCCTACCTTCAGCTGCCCCTGCAGGGCAGCTAGCTCGCACCGCCTGGGTCGGAGCCCCAGAAGCGGCTAGCGCGGCAGGGATCGCGCAGCCGCAAATCCCTGCCGCCGCGAAGCCGACAAACCGGAAGACCTCCTGCATTTCTATTGTTCCCTGGGCCTGGCGCCACGCCAGAATACTGCAATGGTGCCTGTTGCCATACCAACGGTCAGGAAGAGACAACACCAACATCCGAGTGAAACCCCCGCCAAACGTCCTGAGATCTCTTCGCTGGTGGACCGTCCTGTCTATCAACAAGGGCTGTCATTTTAAAGACCCCTACAGGGTCACTATCATAATGGATGCTAGTCTCTTTGGCTGGGGGGGTTCACTATAGGTCTCACATGGCACAAGGGTGTTGGACCATACCAGAACAATCCTGCAGTATAAATTGGTTTGGAGCTCAGAGCAGTCCACCTGGCTCTTTGCAGCTTCCTTCCTCAGCTTCCTTCCTCAGCTTCCTTCCGCAGCTCCGGTCCAAGCACGTCCTCATCCTGACAGAAAATGTCACGACAAAAGCTCACATCAACAAGCAGGGAGGTACACATTCCAGACAGCTGATGGGAGAGGCAGAAAGACTGTGCCTTTGGGCCGAGATCAATTTACTTTCCATCAAAGCAGAGCACATTTCAGGGCTGTCAAATACCCAGGCAGACTGGCTGAGCAGTGCCAAGGTAGATCAGGCGGAATGGCTCCTACATCCAGACCTGTTTCTGAAAGCGACCCAGAGGTTTGCCCAACCAGTCATCGACCTGTTTGCATCCCCCAGCAACACACAACTTCCCAGGTTGATCTCAAGGTACTCATCTCAAGGGGTGGAGAACATCAATGCGCTCTGCTGCAGTTGGCCCCAGGACCTACTGTATGTGTTTCCCTCACTTCCAATAATCCCCAAGGTAGTACGGAAACTCCTAGAGGAGAAAGCGGAATTGCTGCTAGTGGCACCATAGTGGCCCAGGCGGACTTGGTTTGCAGACCTCAGGGGTCTGTCATCTGCAGAACCATGGAGGATACCACCAGACAGAGTCTCGCTCTCCCAAGGCCCAGTTCAACACCAGGCCCCACAATGGTTCCACCAAGCCATATGGAGATTGAGCGGAGACGTCTGAGGAGCGAGAAAATTTCCACCAAGTTCATTTCTACCATCCAAGCAGCCAGGCGCCCTTCTACAAATCGTATATACAATGCAACTTGGTCCATCTTCTGTCGTTGGTGCACAAATTCACACATTGACCCTACTTCTCCATCGGTGGCACAAGTTTTGGAGTTCCTGCAACATGGCCTGGACAAGGGATTATCCCCTTATACCTTACGCAGACAAGTGGCGGCCCTAGCCTCGGTCATCTCTTGGAGTGATCTCCGCTCAATTCCTTATCACTTGTGCATTCGCAGTTTCCTTAGGGGGGCCCACAAACTTACAATCCCCAGTGATACATCGATATCCAACCTAGGACCTTGACAAAGTCTTAAAAGCTCTCACAAAGGGCCCCTTTGAGTCCCTAAGGACTTTGACTCTCTGCTTCCTAACCTATAAGGTGGTCTTCTTAGTCACAATAACTTCAGCACGAAGAATTTCCGAACTAGCAGCTTTACCGGTGAGACAGGATCTCTACATTTTCCATCCTGACAAGAGTTGTCCTCCAACTAGACCCAACCTTTATACCAAAAAGGTTCTTAATTCGGTCTTCCATAGGGCATAAGAGTTGGTCCTTCCTAATTTTTGCCCACAGCCAGTCCATAGACTTGAACGTCATTGGCACTGATTGGATGTGAGGCGAGCATTACGTTCCTATATAGACCGCGCAGCAAATTTTAGAAAATCAGAGGCCCTCTTTATTTCGTTCCAGCCTACCTCTCTAGGATGTAAGATTTCCTCTTCAACAATTGGCAGGTGGTTAAAGGCCATGATTGCGAAAGCATATGAGATGCAATCACTGCCGGTTCCCAGGGGCATAATAGCCCACTCTACCAGGAGTGTGGTGACTTCGACAGCATGGGCCACTCAAGCACCAATACATGAGATCTGTAGGGCAGCAACCTGGGCCTCTCCATTGCCCTTCATTAGACACTATAAAATTGATGTTTATGCCTCCACCGAGGCTGCATTTGGTAGAGTTCTACAAAGTGTCCACAGGGATCAAGGAGGGACTTCTAGCCAGACGGAGGCCCTCCCATAGGACAGTCCAAGCTTTGGTATGTCCCACTACTGGATGCTCTGAACAGCTCAGGGGAGAATGGGCATTGGTACTTACCTGATACACCTGTTCTCTGTGAGCTGTGAAGAGCATCCAGCCGCACCCTTTTCCATCCGGTGGGGCACTATTCCGGCCAAAAGCTAGATAGGGTGAAGTATAGAAGGTTTCCACACTTCGACTTCACCAAAACTGGGGGACACTGGGGACGAGTCCCATGGAGAAGGAGGAGTATCCTGCAAATTAACCCCAGCCTATCCAAGAGGAGACTGAAGTACCTCCCACTACTGGATGCTCTTCACAGCTCACGGAGAACGGGCGTATCAGGTATGTACCAACGCCCATTTTACATCTTAAATTGTCTCTTAAATCAGCTGTAAACCAGTATGCATTTTTGCTTACTGCATACAATAAGAGCTTTAGAACAGGTGACAGGCTAATAAAGATTTTTTTAAAAGAAAAAAAATGATCCCTATGGAGAATAGTTTAATGACATGGTTTGAATACTTCTAGATGTTTTTCATGGATTTAGGTTTTCACTATCAGCTACGATGCTGATAGTCAATCATGACAGTTAATTAAAACAATGCCAGCTGAATTACTAGATTCCTGTACACAAATCGAGGAGATGAATAATGCAAAGCTATTGAAAAGGGTTTAATAAATGCCAAATACTGGCTGACTCTTCACTAACTAAACACCAGTGAGACCATGGGAGAGAGTGTTCTTAAGAAATCAAAGTACAGCATCAGTATCAGGATACTGAAGGTGTCATAAATGAAAAGATTTAAAGCAAAATTTATTCTTTAGATAAACTAGAATGGAATATGTCAAGTGACAATATGGAGAGTAAAAGTAAAATAAAATTAATTTTTTATTGATAGGTCATGTGACAGTCACATAGCAGAAAATGTGTAGTATTGCTACAAAAAAATTAAGATTTTCCCTGTCCAGTTGTGTCCAACTCTAAGGGCAGTGTTCATCATTCCTAGATGAGGGAGCCTGCATTGTCTAAAGATGCTTCCATAGTCAGCATGATTATACATGGAACGCGGTTACCTTCGCACCAGAATAGTACCTATTTGCTTGAATTTGCCTGCTTCAAACTGCTAGGGTGGCAAGAACTAGAACAATAGCAGGAGTGGAGCTTGGATCTTGACAACCTTCTGTCAAAAAGCCTAGCATCTGAACCACTAGGCTACCGTGCCCTACTATTACTATACTCATTGTTCAAAACTGAAACATATACAAAAGATTCAATAGTTTATGTAATGTTGAATAAAATTTTATTCAGCAGTTTTTCTAAATGTTTTCTAAATATTAATACTCGTCGCAACAGTGCAGCCTCTCATGGCAGGACCCTGCAAGGGTTAGGATGATGCATGCACGAGTGGTGGCATTACCCCGAGTTTCGTTACCCTGGTGCAGCCAGTTGCGGCAGGACGCTGTGAGCCTCATCACAGCAGTGTAGCTGTTTGCTTATGCAATGGCACCAGAAGCCTTGCAACCTGCCACAAGCAGCACCACCACTGCTACAACTCATTTCTGGTGGAATTTGGGGGAGAGAAACAAGCCAGGGTCTCTGCACTCCTCTCTTACTAATTCCACTTTCTCAGCCTACTATCTAAGCTTCCCTCCCCTCTTGCTGAGGATTTAGGAATACTTTGCAAGCAAATTCACCCACCATTTTGCCACAAATCACTCTGCTCCCA
Source organism: Notechis scutatus (assembly GCF_049901735.1). Taxonomy (NCBI): domain Eukaryota; kingdom Metazoa; phylum Chordata; class Lepidosauria; order Squamata; family Elapidae; genus Notechis; species Notechis scutatus. The sequence continues at coordinate 44,203,619 of NC_142013.1, forward strand.
ACTGAGGGTAAAGCTAAAACAGGAAGAAGCGGCCAGTCATGTTGTGCCGCAAGTGGCTGCAGAAAAAGTCGGCCAGCGGCATGACAGATATCAGGGCATAGGAGGCCTGGCTGCGGCGGTCCTAAGGTTAGTGGGTGCAGGCACTTGAGGCAGCTCCTCCCCTCACCCCCAGCCTAGCTTGATTTTTAATCCTGCACCTCACCCCATCTTATACAACCAGACAGTGGACTTAACTGGGGCTTATTTGGGGGCTTATTTTAGACACAGGCATGGAAAATCAGGCTAGGGCTTGTTTTCAGGGTACATCGTATTTTCAGGAAAACACAGAATTTACAAAAACTGCTGAATGAAATGTAATTCTACATTACACAAACTATTAAAATCATTGTGCACATGCAGTTAGTTTATTTAGAAACTCTTTGTGTAAAAATAATACTTGTAAATAATAATTGTAAACATTAAGTAGTTCTTTATTTCCCTTTTGTTTTAAACCTGATTTATGTTTATTCCCTAATAATGAAAAAGTAAATGCGTAAATACATATATTTATGTGTGTGCATTCCCCCATGTGCAGATTAATATGTATGCGTATATACCATATACACATGCAGTATCAACAAAAGCAAATTAGAAAATTCAAATAAAATAATGATTTCTCTGTTAAGTTACAAGCAAGCCTTGGTTCAGTTTCCCAGCACTACCAACACACAAAACACATGACATGCACATGGTGGCGAAGGGGGGGGGGAGATCTAAAAAGAAAGTTACAATTTTGTTAAGAAGGCAAGAGAAATATATTGTGGTTCATATGCTATAATTCCACATAAGGAAGAAAGCAGGCAAAGAGTCAGGAAGTGGAAACAAAATAAATATTCAAAGAGTATTAAATGAATGCATGTGTTCATATGCAACTACATATGGTCATAACACAGACTTTTAGAAATGAAAGACATAAATCTCCATAGTATTTACAGATGGTTTTTGAGAAGATCCTGATAGCCAGCCACTGGAAAAAATATCATTCAGAGACTGGTTCATTGTTAACACAATGTATACAATAACTGTCTTATTATAACTAACTACACATCTGGATAAATATTTTTCAGATTTAAATATGCATCCCTAGGGCACATAAACAAGAAGAGAAACTATGCAACCAGTCCACAAGGAATTCTTTTTCATTTTAATGGGATCTTCATATTGTCTTTGAAAAAAGAAGGAAAATTGCCTAAGTACAGGTGTGCATATTTAGCCTCTACATAATATTAACAGCTGTACAGTATGAAGGACATCTTCACTTGAGTACTTCTTTCTGGAAATCTGTATTCTACACTTGCCAGAAACTAAATATATTCTTTAAAAGAAAATAATGGACCATGGTTATCTTTTAAAATAAAATGCGATGCACTACAAAATATATTTATTACATGGTTTAATATCTATTTTGCTCACATCTTTCCATTGTGTTGGAATAAATAGTTCAAAGAATAAATAATCAAACCAAACATAATAAGCTGCAATCTAATTATTCAAGAAGAAAAAAATAATACCCAAATTTTATTTGCTTTAGTAATTTGTATACATAAACACATTTGTGTTATTGTTTATCTTATTTTTGATATCCAATTTTTTTTCATTCATTCTTTCGTATTTTCTTTCAGGGAATATTAACATCATTATATTTAACTTGTCCCACAAATATTTGGGACGGGATTCAATGAAAAGCATACTATCTCAAAAGAGAATAATTGAGATAAGATTATTGGTAGTAGCCACATCCAACCGGGCTACAAACATTCATTGCAAAGAAGGAATTGTGTTTTTAATAAAATATTCTATAATTCAGAGATAACAAACATTAGATTCCCATTATTAATTATTATGAGGCAGACAAATAAGATTAAAGGATCTCACATTCAATATCCAAAGGATATATTGAATAAATATTCTTGAATTTCTACATATTTTTGCATAAATAATTGCTTAATTTATTAAGACTCAAATTATTTAAGATTTGAGTCAGCCTAGTTTGTATTATAACACCAACCCTATGGACATCGCATTAGATAATAATTTGTTTCTGGGTAGGGCTCAAAATGCAGATAATCATTAGTTTACAGATCCTATCTTGAACAGAATTACAGGAACAAGCTTGTGGTAAAAGTGAGCTTTAAAGCATCTTGGCCATATGTATCAAAGCTAATATTTCCTTTATCATTAGTAAAGAAAGCTGTATGTTTCACACAATTAAGATTAATAATAAAACTACATGTTGAGATTACTAAACAGAACTATGCAAAAGCCTTCATTGGCATATTGACAAAGTGGGGCAGTGGTTAGAATGCATTACTGCAAACTACTTCTGCTGACCGCCAGCTGCTTGCAATTTGATCATTCGAAACTCATCAGGCTCAAGGTTGACTCAGCCTTCCATCCTTCTGAGGTTGGTAAAATGAGGACCCAGGTTGTTGGGGGCAATATGCTGACTCTGTAAACTGGTTAGAAAGGCCTGTTAAAGCACTGTGAAAGTGGTTTATAAGTCTGAATGCTATTGCTATTTTACCAATTCCATAATCGGAAATACAAATAAATATCTAATTCTACAATTATATGTGTTACCCACTCATTATGAGCAAATGTTTTAGTAGCATCTGAAGTATATGGAAACCATAAATCCAATTAAAGTAATAATATTTTTTTCTAGATCTTTCTCTTTGACTTTTCTGCTGCAACTCCTCCAATGTCATTTATCCATACTTGTTTCTTTATAACTACAAAGTATATCTAGCTAATTAAGGGCAAAACATGTAAATGTCTGTATTTGGAGTTCTAAAGAGATTGTGTAGTCCTAGGTATTATGGTCTCTGGTACAGAGTGACCATATTACATAGGCTTCTAAGGTGGAGTCAGACTACAAGAGGCTATCCCCCAGTAACAAAGGTAAGAACAATAACAATAACAAATTCCTACTATGGTATTGTCATCCAGATCAACAAGGATTATTTCATGGTTTTGAGTACCTAGGCATGTCTAAGCAAAGAGTTACAGGACATAAGACTTTCAGTTGAGCAATTAGACTTCATGACTACTGGAAAAAAAAAACAGTACAAGTTTGAAATTATCATGTTACAGTCAATTGTGATATCATGATTGATGATTGTGATTAACATTTTAACATTAACATTTAATGTTTAACATTATGATTGACATTTTAAATTCTTATAATCCTGTAAGTAAAACAGTAAAAGTATGAATTACAGTTAATTAATGTATGGTTAGTTTTAAGCTAACACCAGAAATGTTAGGGATACACCCTAGCAGAATTTGCACGGCAGTCAGGCAGTCAGGCAAATATGTGAGATAAACGTTTTTGTAGCTTACACTCAGTAAAACAGATACACTGTGCTAGTTAAATAGTTTATTCCAGTAAGAATTTTATCATAGTCAAACAGTCCATATATCATTCACTAGTTCAGTCCGTTCGGGGATTATTCAGTTGCAAAGTCCAGTGTCGAAAAAGGGGTTAGTAAACTTACAAATATCAGTCCAGTAATATATCTCCTCGTAGTAGAGATATAAAGAAGTCAAACCTCCTTTCTTCCTTCGACGTTCAAAAACTCAGCAGCAGGGAACACGCAATTAGCAAACCATCAATCCAGCATAGTCAGCAATCCAGCAGGTTCTCTTGCTCCCTCTTATGGCGGTTTTACAACCGCACCCAAAATTACATGCTTTGCAGTTTAAAGTGACACACACTTAAACTTACTATCATAGTTTATATATATTATTTTACCCAAACTACGTTAGGTAACCTTGTTATTCCTAACAAGAAACATATCAGATACAGGACCAATTATATGTCAAAAGAGATGGAAATGCATAATCAGGTCAGCAATCTCTGATAGATGCTGAACTGTTAAGATTTCCTCATTTGGTGTCATCTGAAAATGAGTCCATAAGCAAGTGCTTTGCTAGATAGGTTTCTGTGTAGCCACTATAGAAAACCCCAGCTACAGAATTATCAGAGAAGCCATAGAGATTGAAAAAAGACCTGAAAGCATGAATAGAAGAGATGACTCCACCAGAATCTCAATTATCTGGAAGCCTGCACTCACAAACAAAAAATCACCACACCACAAGCCAAGCAAACACCTGGGCACAAACAGACCCCCCCCATACCTCCAGGTCAAACACACCCCATCCAGGCACCCAGATGAAACCTAGCTTGCTAATAAATGATAGCCGTCCATTTACTCGGAGCCAAGCCACACTAAAAGCCTCCAATACAGGAACACAATGTTGCCAGTCAATCAAGACAAAAAAAGCCACAAAACAGACAGAAGATTTTAGAAACACCAATCAAGCAGAACACAGCAAACTCCAAGACCAATAAACACATACCAAGATTCCCAACCAATCAGGATGAAGAAAAAAACATTCTAACACAGCAGTAGGCTAGCCCCAAATTTAAAACAGAAACGGCTGTGAAAGCCTGACTCACAGACAAACACAATACAGAAGCCTGATGAGAGCAGATGCGATTCTGCTGAAACATTGCTACAACTTTAAAAGCACAACTATAATGACGAGATACAGATACAGATAATCAGAGTTGGAAGGGACCTTGTAGGTCATCTAGTCCAACCCCCCGCCCAAGCGGGAGACCCTACACCATTTCTGACAAATGGCAGTCCAATCTCTTCTTGAAAGTCTCAACTGATGGCGCTCCCACAACTTCTGAGGGCAAGTTGTTCCATTGGTTGATTGTTCTCACTGTCAGAAAGTTTCTTCTTATTTCCAGGTTAAATCTCTCCTTGTTCAGTTTCCATCCATTTTTCCTTCTCTGGCCTACAGGAGCTTTAGAAAATAGCTTGACCCCTTCCTCCCTGTGGCAGCCCCTCAAATATTGGAAGACCGCTATCATGTCTCCCCTGGTCCTTCTCTTTACTAGACTAGCAAGCCCAGTTACTGCAACCGTTCGTTGTATGTTTTAGCCTCCAGTCCCTGAGGGAAAATACCCAAACAAAGCTGAATACCATACATATAGATACCCGCAAAAACTTAAGAAACACACACACACACACACACACACACACACACACACACACACACATATATATATATATATATATATATATATATATATATATATATATATATATATATATATATATATTGTATATGTATGTATATGTGTGTGTGTGTGTGTGTGTGTGTATATATTATGTATGTATGTATGTATATGTATGGTATTCAGCTTTGTTCAGGTATTTTCCCACGTCATTATAGTTGTGCTTTTAAAGTTGTAGCAACGTTTCGGCAGAATCTCATCTGCCATCATCAGGCTTCTGTATTGTGTTCGTCTGTGAGTCAGACTTTCACAGCCATTTCAGTTTTAAATTTGGGGCTAGCCTACTGCTGTGCCAGAATGGTTTTTTCTTCATCCAGATTGGTTGGGATTCTTGGTCTGTGTTTATTGGTCTTGGAGTTTGCTGTGTTCTGCTTGATTGGTGTTTCTCATATCTTCTGTCTGTTTTGTGCCTTTTTTTGTCTTGATTGGCTGGCAACATTGTTGGAGGCTTTTAGTGTGGCTTGGCTCCGAGTAAATGGACTGCCATCATTTATTAGGAAGCTAGGTTTCATCTGGGTGCCTGGTTGGGGTGTGTTTGAGCTGGAGGTATCGGGGGAGTCTGTTTGTGCCCAGGTGTTTGTCTGGCTTGTGGTATGGAGATTTTTTGTTTGTGAGCCTTCCAAATAATTGACAGTCTGGTGGAATCATCTCTTCTATTCATGCTTTCAGGTCTTTTTTCAATCTCTATGGCTTCTCTGATAATTCTGTGGCTGGGGTTTTCTATAGTGGGTGGGGTTTTGGTGCCATTGAAGTCGATGCTATGACCTGTTGCTTTCATGTGTTGGACTAGTGAGGAAGTGTGTTCTAGCTTTTTTACTGCATTTTTGTTTTCATCCAGGCGGGTACTTATTCTTCTATTGGTCTGTCCAATGTATGTGGCAGGGCATGATGCACAGGGGACTTCATATATGCCTTGGTTTTTCACGTCAATTTTATCTTTGGGGTTTCTTAGGATGGCTGCTATTTTTCTGTCTGTTTTGAAGGCAGTCTTGATGTGATGCCTGTGTAGTATCTTACTGATTTTGTCTGTAGTACCTCTTATGTAGGTCAGGACAGCTGTTCCATAGGTCTGTTCATCTTCTAGGTCTCTATTATGTCTCAGTGTGTTTTTGTGGATCAAGCTGGTGATTTTGCTTTTGTGGAAGCCATTAGCTGTCAGTACTTTAGTCAGGGTGCATAATATATATATATATATATATATATATATATAGATAGATAGATAGATAGATAGATAGATAGATAGATAGATAGATAGATATAGATATAGATATAGATATAGATATAGATATAGATATAGATATAGATATAGATATATATATAGATAGATAGATAGATATATATATATATATATATATATATATATATATATATATATATATATATATATATATATATATATATATATATATATATATATATATATATATATATATATAAATTCTCAATGTATAGATCATTTTGCATCTGTATTCTGTTGTGATACAATCTAAATAGACACTACCTAATTGTCAGTGAGTTGCATAGATCTTAGGCTAAATCATTATCTCATTGATAATCACCTAGAATTTATACTTACTAAAATATATATTTATCTGGCACTGCTACATTTGTTGACATGAATAGAACATACTCTGCGAATCAATAAACATCTAAATTAATTATATGAACAGTAATTGTGTTTTACTGAAGTGGTCTATATGCAAGCACAACTGTGAATTCACAGATCCCCTTCCCAGCAACCTTCATGAAAATTTGTATAGATTTCTTCATGAGAAGGCCATGAGCAATGACAAAACTATTCCCTTAATTTTCCTCCCTTTTCTGTAAATTACCAGAACAAAGCATGTAATGTTAAATTAATAAGAATTTGATTTTGAAAAAACATTGAATTATTTTAAAAAGTAAAGGAGAAAGAAAGAAAGAAAGAAAGAAAGAAAGAAAGAAAGAAAGAAAGAAAGAAAGAAAGAAAGAAAGAAAGAAAGAAAGAAAGAAGAGAAAGAGGCAGGAAGGGAAGGAAGGAAGGAAGGGAAGAAGGAAGGAAGGAAGGCAATGGAAGGCAGGCAAGCAGGCAATGGAAAAAGAGGAGGCTTCTTAAAGTTTTATCTCAATAGCTTTATTTCCAGATATGAAAAGCTAAATGCACAGAAAGGCAGAAATCAATTGAATCTATATCTATAAAAATGAAATACCACTTACGCATCATCACAAAATCTCCAGAACCGTAAAGCCTACAAACTTGAAATTTGGCATGTATGTTCCCCTTGGCTTCTAAGTGCTCACCAAGAAAGGATTTTTTGAAATGACCATCATAGCATTAGTATTTCGTATATTATTATTAATATGCTCTGATGCTAAGGAGTTCTACTCTCCCTCCCCACCTGAAAAGAAATCTGTTCCAACTGCAAGTTGCCGAATACAAGCAAAACACAAGCAGAGGAGAGTTTCACTTTCAGTTTTAGTTTCAGAGCACCAAGCAGCTTTAGTACAGAACAGTTGAGCTAAGCCACACCTACACTCCTTGCTGTCTCCTTCTTGCTCACACAGTAAATACTGTTTCAGTTTCCAAACAGCCCTCAACTCTCTCACACACTGACAGGACGTTAGCCAGATGAATACCGATGGATGCTGGTAGGCAGAGGCATAATTTTTTTCTCCTTATTTTCCTCCCCCAAAACTAAGCCTGACCACATATTTTCGTAGCAAACCACGGGTATCAAGCAAGTACTAAATAAAACTAAGTATTTTAAAAATAAATTTACACAAATTTGTCTTTTATCTCCAAAATCCTTGTGGTAGTGTTGCCCCTTTCCAAATTACAAGCTCTCTTGTCTCTTGATTGACTGATTCCAGTCTGAGAAGATTCATTTTTCTCTCATGGGAGATGTCAAAAGACAAATTGGAGTTGCCCACACTTTTAATTGGTCACTTGAAATAATGAAAATGCCTTCCATTCCTATTGCAGACACTTTTAACTTTCTTGGAATTAATGTTTTTACCTACCTGTTCTAGACTGGCAGTTATAGTTTAAGATTCCTTGAATTCTTCTACATCTCATCTTTTTTGAATGAGAATTACTTCTTTACTTTAGTGCAGTGTGAAATTTTCAGTGTAGATTTTTTTTTTAATTACTGGGCTATCAGAACTGTTAGCCCCTGATTTTAAAGAAAGGTGGACAGAATTCTCAGGATTTGCCTTCTAGTTTTACTGTATATTTCTGTTTATACCACCAAAGGATAAGATAGGTCCTAAAGAGTCAGCTGAATCGCAAGAACAAGTTCCATGCCATCAGCACATGTCCCTTCCCAGTCACTGATCATAGTAGCACAAGAACAGAATGAAGCACAATGTCCATAGAAGCAAGGGTCTACCACACATGACCTAAAGTTCAAAGTTTGCAGTGGAGTCTCAGAGACAGTCAAATACACAGTAGCAGGGTGTAAGATGCAGGCAAGAGCAGAATATATTAACGGCACAACTAAGTATCTGACACATCTTTAGGTGGGAGACCCCCATAGAAGATCATGGAGAATAAGAGAGCTAAGACCCTGTGGGATTTCCAGAGCCAGAAAATAGGCAGGTACTATCCAATCAACCAGACATCCTGGTAATAGACAAGGACCAGAAGGCAGAAACAGTCATAGATGTTGTAGTACCAAGTAACATTAATATCAAAAAGAAAGAATATAAGAAGCTGGAGAAGTAACCAGGGCGTGTAGGAGGGGTGGTCCCACTACTGGTAAGAGCAATTGGGGTTGTAACTCTCACCTTCACCCTCCCAGGAATAACATCAGAATTTTCTGTTTAGAAGAGTACAGTTCTAGGAACAGTTAAGATACTGAGCAGAACCTTCAAACTCCCAGACCCCTGGTACTAAGATTGAGTGATACATATACTACCCAGTGTGTGTGTGTGTGTGTGTGTGTGTGTGTGTGTGTGTGTGTATGCACAGTCGCAATAAAGGGGATAAAAAAGGGTACATAGTTCTAACATATGAATTGAATATTAACATATGCAAAGAAAATGGCAAATAGCACAAGTGTGAAATGATCTGAACAAAGTGGCTGGAATCTAAGGGGTATTTGGTAGCTAATGCCATACAACAATAAAGAATGTGTTGGATAAGGAGAGGGTTTATCTATGATGGAATTCCATGTAGTACAGCAGTAAATCAGATATACTGCATTCAATCAATTTTAATTGTTTCTGCCTGAGGATGTTGTTTCTCCTTTAAACCTTTGGTATACTATTAATAAATCCCCTTGAATCATATATAATATTTTTTAAAAAAATGATTAGGAGGATGCATTGTTGGCATTATATGATTTGAGAAAAGATCTCAAGGATAGAGTCTTTCTTATGGTTAAAGATAAGTATGGATATGTTCTTTTTTTTTCCCCCTCTGGGCCCACTATTTAATTAGTATACTGATGATTAAGGTTTGCCTGACAGAAACATTCCTTTTGAAATATTTGGAACATGATGTCTTACAGATAGAGTATTTTTCCCTTTTGAACTTTAAATATCAGTACCTGGTAATTAAATTGATTTAGACAATGTCTTTGAAGGAAAAGGTTATTGCATTAACCCAGTAATCAATGTATTATTTAAATACTAATCTTCTAAATTATTAATACAGACAACTTTTCATATCATAAAATAGTCCTATTTTTTCCTATTCATGCATTGCAGAAAAGATTATTTTAGTGCAATATTTATTTTCCATTTTTTAGCATTTACATGAAGTAAATAGCTAATATTTTAAATTTCTATGAATGTAGGCTTCATTTTATAATACTATAATAGAATATAGCACAATATAAGATCTATCAATTTTCTGGGAGTTTATGATACTAATGTTTTTGTATAATGTCTTAATAAAGCTTTTTTTTTTTTTTTTTTGCTAATATTGCATCTGCAACTATGAAAGCTTTTAAGCTCTGCAATCAGGTGATCTAGTACTTTAGTACATCAGTGTCACTTTTAAAGAAAAGAAGTCTTGGCAGACAACTTTATCATTTACAACCTGACTAGGTAAGGTTATGCCCACTGTGCATAATTATGTTTAATTTATTTCATTTTGCATAATAGCTGGATCTTACGTTAACAAACACCAGTGGGGCCTCAGCTTGAAAATCTGTTTTTATCATTTAATGCAGCTACAGAAAGTTACTAGGTGAATGAAACTGATTGTGGTATCACACACAGTGGTATTTATTTCATAGTTACGAAAGTAAGTAATATAGAACCTCTCTCTTGGCTTAAATACATATGGCTTGAATTCAAATCTAGCTATAGACTCAATTGACACAGAAGCCTGGTTTATAACTTAGCTGTGAACATCTCCAAGTATTTTTTTTTAACTCCGAAGAAGCAATGTTGCAAGCCACTCATCCATAACTTACTCAGCAAGTAACTAACTCAGCAAACTACTGTCTTTTTCTGCCTGGAAGAGTGAGAAATGGAAATTTAAATGATCTCTGGCAAGAAAAAGTTATCCTGTCACAGTAAAACAATATAATTGTACCAAATCAAACCATATTCGAGCAATTAGTAATTATTCACAGAAAAAACATCAGCTACTCATCTATGCATGTCATGAACTGATCTGCAATTCATGAAGGCTTTCGCCATTTAATAAAATTTGTTAGTCAAAAAAGAGTTCCCAGGATTCTTTTGATCTTTTTCCACAATAATTTAATTCAGACTCCTACAATAATTATATTTGGAGTCAATTGTAGCTGTGTTTCTTGTATTATCTCAATATGATTAGCATATTCTAATTGAGTTAAAAATTCAGATTTCATATTTCTTTTAAAAGAATTTTCAACTGTTTCTTATTATATAAGTATTTTTACTTCTGCAAGAATTAACTTGTACCTTAAAGGATACAAATTTGCAAGATGACAGTTGTCCTACTAACAATAAAACGATATGAAGGACTCAAACAAACATCCATAAAATATATTTTTCCTTTGGTTTCTGAGTGTGAGAAATAACAATTAACTGTTATACATTAACAAATAACAGTTGAAGTATATATTGTATGTATGTATGTATGTATGTATGTAAGCATATGTGTGTGTGTGTGTATGCGCCATCAAGGCTTATTTAGTCAGAAAAATAATAGGATGCAGTAACTCCTTTTTATTACTCCTGAACCACAAAAGTCTGAACCACAATGCAAAATCTTATTTTTTAAATTTGTTTATTTTTGATCAGTGTTCTATTTAGCCTGCTTATGTATATAGAAGTTTCTTGAAAGAGAATCCAAATTCATGATGTGGAAAATATAGTCATTCACATTTATTTAACTCTCTTTGGGAAGATACAATTGTATCCATAGAAACAAAGAACATATGCTCCACAAGTGACTTATGCACTCAGATTACACTTTATATTCTCCATATGAATGGCATTGAATAAGAAATATTATACATACATAAATTGCCTTTTCATGTGTTAAATATGTTACTATACTTTATAGATAATTGAATTCCAGAAAAATGTTGGTCTAGTCATTCTACAAAGTAAAAAGTTAAATCCTGGCTCTGTTTATAATTGTTGTCTGCAATCCTTTAGCTGAAGGATGTAATTGGTAATTAATTTAGTTTAGGTCTCAGTCAAACAGTGATAAAAAGGTTTAATAATCTCAGTGGATAAACAGGAAGCATATGAGCAAAAAGGAAATTAGGAAATATTTGGAAAAGGGACAGCTGGTTCTCAAAATCACTGAAGTTAGAAAAAAAATATTATAGTAAGACAATAAAGGCTGTAACAAGCGAATTTGTATTATAACTGCAGACCAGTCTCATTTGAAGCGATTGAATAAGCCTGAAATTTTTGATGCAATTATTTTAAATGAGTGTATTAATACCACTATTTTTTCCAAAATCCATGATTCCACCAATATTTATATGTGCAATTTTTATTTATAAATGAGGATGCTGAAGCATAATACTTAAACATATACATGATTCATATGTACTCATGCTGTGTTCATATTTGAATACTTGTATTGATCTGATTGCACATCCCCTAATTTTGAGTCTATTTCCATCAGCTAGCATGATCTTCTGATTTAAGAGATCATTAGCTACTTTTAGAAATCTAGACTATAGAATATGCTATGCTAATTGGAACTAGCAGTAACAATAGGAAAGCAACAGCAACAGCACTTAAACTTAGATACTACTCCACAGTGCTTTATAGCAATCTCTGGGTGATTTACAATGTCAGCCTATTGTCCTCAACAATCTGGAACCTCATTTTACTGATCTTGAAAGGATTGAAGGCTGAGTCAACCTTAAGCCTCTCAGGATTGAACTCCTGGCAGTGAGCAGAGCCAGCCTGCAATATTGCATTCTAACCAATGCACCACCAGGGCATTAACATATTTACATGGTATAAATTTATTAGCAATAAAAGTTTTATTAATTTTCTGCATTAAATGCAAGCCAGGTTCTTTTTTCTACAGAGCCTTTAATAAGATAAATATATAAATAGTTCTATTTATTTATCTTTGTTTCAGTCCTTTGTAGAAAATAAGATCTCTGTCAAGATTGAAATGGATCAGGACTGCTGCAGCCATTTTTCCATTTCTCAGTTTGCTACACAGTGTGAGGGGGGTGGGGAGAAGTCTGGAATGTCAGACCAGACAACAACAGATCATCCTGTAGGAACCAAGGTCAACTCAACAGATGCTGGCCAGAGACTGAGGGGAGTTGCTGAGGAGATGCCAGAACACTTAATTGGGCAATGCTATCTGTGATCATGAGGGAGGAAATTATTATTTAATTATACTGAAACTGTGAAAAATATTTAGAGCCTGATTCAATTTCATGTACTCAGTGAAACAGTTCTTTGAGAAAGCTGAAAGTCTCAGAGTGCTGAATTGATTGAGTTCATTAGTCGGAACCTTGACATTAAACCATCACTCTCTTCTTAAGCTTTAATTAGCAATGCCCTAATATACTTTTTAGGCAAGGATATAAATAGTCCATGAATATGCTTGTGATGAACAAATTTATTAACAGTATTCTTATTGTGAACATTTTATTATATAATTAAAGGCTCAGTAAAGACCAGGATAGACATACAGATACAAACATATATACAATTGAGGTGCGATGGGGAGAACAGAAGAGGAATCCATGAAACTAAGATACCCAATGTATGCCTTATCTTAAGAATCTACTTTCCGGTTAATAAAAAAGCAGTGTAGTTGAATTATTTAATAAATATAATTCCTGGTACTTATCTAGCAATAAAGAAATTGTGGCTTGTCAATCTATATAGAAACTGTGATATTATCACCCGTGATAGTGATGGTGACAACAATTTTGTAATGATCGTCAGAATATATGAAAAGTAATATATATACTTTTGGTAGGATGGTCATCTTGATTTTTACAAAATTCCATTTCTGTGAATATTCTGCTCTATTGGAAGTCAGGGCCTTATAGACTGCCCAATCTATCCTGGATTCTGAGTTTGTGAAACTGGATTGCTGCCCCAGTATACAACAAGATTACTATTCAAATAACAAGTTGAAGTTCGAAAAGCTTAATAATGAGAACAAGTACATTCACTAGATGAGCTGTTCAGAGCATCCAGACATGGGAGATGCTTCCGTTTTGTCCGATAAGCTGAGCTGATTTCTGAGGACATTCCTCCTTGAGGCTTGTCCTTAGTGTCCCCAGTTTTTGCTCAGCCTTCGTATGAGACAGGCATACTTTCTTGGCTGGATTCTCTGAAAGCGAGGAAAATCAGTAAGAATCAGATCACAATTTATTGTTGAAAAGGGGGGACTCAAGTCTGATTAAAAACATTACATACCTCTTGATGCTGATCTTATCACCAGCGGGGCATCATAACAGGGATATTAGAATGCAAGCCATTTACTTTAGTTTTTGGAAAAAGAAAACAAACGCAATGTAGGTAAGGTCAAAATGGATTGTTCTGGCAGAAAACCCCACCAAATATAATAGTGATAATAAACAAATCAATTTTCCTTTAGTATTTTTGATATTAGATCATAACTGTTGCCTCCATACCCACTGAAATGTCATTAGGACTACTCTAAGTTTAATATAGCTTTGAAATCATAATATGGGTTTATCAAGCTGTGATCTTAGGGACGTTAACCTGAAATGTGAGGCTGATTCTAGAGTTCCAAAATAACTATGATAAATTCTAATAGATAGGCAATTTTAAATATTTTACAGTTTAATCACTACTTGAATGAATATTATTCATGCTTTATCTTGCAATAATCTTGAAACATTTTCTCTGGGTTAATCCATTTCAGATACAGTGCAATAATGTTGCACAATTATTACAATTACTTCATGGATATGCCAGAATAGTAGCAGAACATACAAGGAAATATTGTTTTTTGAAGATCCAAAGAACTGCATTTATGATAAAAAGTTTAGGTCTCATAAAGTTAGTACATTCTTCCTGCTTCCTTGCCCCATGTCTGTCTACATTTTTCTTCAATACTTCTTTATTAACATTGTTAGGGTTTGGGAATTAACCCCTAGAAGAATATTGCAGCAGTAGTCAAGCCAGGCAATCAAAGGAGAGCGGAAGGGCCCCAGAGTATACACACACTGAACACAAACACTGTTTGTAGTTTAAATAGTTTTTAATCCAGTTAGAGTTTAAGCATTGTCATTCAGTCCATTAAGTCATTCACAGTATTTCCATTCCAGTAAGACTCACTAGTATAGTCCAAGTTAAGAGTCCTTGCAATATCTTTATCAGCCGATAAAGATATCTTCTCCTCCTCCGGTTTCACTCTCCAGAGAAACAAACGCTGGATATTCAGCAAACAGTAGCAAACAATAACAGTTCAGTCACAGGCACTCACAGTCAGTAATCACAGTTAGTCGCAGCAGCACACAGTAACAGTTAGCAGACAGTAAGCTTTCCAGCTTCTAATGCTTCCTTATATTGTAACTTCTAACCGCACCCTTAATCGGCTAATTGCCTGCTGCATTGTGCTTAAAGTGATAAGCACTTAAACCATGATATCTAAGTTTTATATATTTATTCACCCAAACCATATTTGGTATCAATGTTATACCTAACATACTCCCCTTTTGGGTGAATAAATATATAATACCTTTACAATCTTATCCCATATTTTTCACAACTTTCCTGGTGCTTACTGGCACCTTGGGCTTTAGTAAAATTATCAGCTAAATTGTCCTCCGACATACAGTACTCTAGCTGAATCATCTTACTTCTTACAGATTGTCTCACGTTTAGGTATCTTAGATCTGTATGCTTGCTCCTCAGTGTTGCTAAACTCCTGACTCATTGGAGTCTTAGCTGGCTTACAAAGCTCCATCTTGTAATCTTTAGCAATTTGCTTATCTTATCTTCCTGAGATATCTTAAAACCTTTCCGTGTTTTCTTTATATTCAAACCGAGATACTTTTTATCTCCCCTAATTGCTTGATCTTTATTCTCTTTCCTAATGATGCTATTATTTTATTTGCTTCATCATTAGTTTCAGTTATCAATGCAATGTCATCTGTGAATAGTAATAATAATGATACTTTCCCATTTGTCTCCCTCTTAAACAGACATGGATCGGCTAAACCAGCTTTAAATCCTATATTGTCTAGTTCCTTTACAATATACTGGTTCCATTCATAGCCTGATTGTTTAAGACCATAGAGGCTTTTCTTTAACAACCAACAATCATTATTATCCTTATTTTCACTTTTAATACCAACAGGTTTTTCATATAAATAATATGTTTTAATGGGGCGTGCAAGTAAGCAGTTTCCACATCTAAATGGTTAACTATATAGTTTTTACTAGCTGCCCACACTAAAGCTGCCCTCAAGGTTGCTGCCTTAAGACTAGGTGCAAACACCTCATCATAGTCATTAGCATTCTGCCTAAAACCTTGGGCTACTAACCTTGCCTTATGGATTAAATTACCATCCTTATCTGTTTTTACCTTAAATATCCATTTGCAGCCAATGGATTTCCTTCCTGCAGGTAATTTAGCATTCTCATACACCTTCATATCACTTAATGAATTCAGTTCCTTATTCATTGCTGCATACCATTTTTCTTTTTCCTTAGTAGGATACTTTTTAATTTCTTCAACAGAATTAGGAACTTGATTAATCTGGCACACTGTGTTAGCCTGGTACCTATCAGGCGGTCTAGATACACGTGTAGTTCTTCTGGGAATTACAGGGCTTACAGGAGGACTTTGTTGAACTACTACCTGTTCATCTTCCTCATCCTGTTCAGCTATTGAATCTGTTTCTTCCTTTATGGGCACTATTTCATCCTGTATTTGTCTCTTTACTTTATTTTTAAAGTTACAGGGATAACTAATGGGATTTCTATAGGATTCAATAATTACATCTTTATTGGCATCCTGTTCTAATTTCTCCCATCCTTCATGTTCTAGAAATTGGGCACTAGCACTACATAACACTTTAGATGTGCCTTTCTCCCAAAATCTATATGCCCTATGGTTTGCCTGATAACCAACGAAGAAAAATCTTTTAGCTCTATGTTGCCCTTTTTTTCTGAGTTGTGCAGGAATATGCACCCATGCTGGTGCACCAAATGTGTGCAGGTAACTTAGATCAGGTTTCCTGCCATGCCACCTGGTAAATGGTATTTCACCTGTTGTTGTATTAACAACGTTGTTCAATATGTTATTAGCACACATTGTAGCCTCCCCCACAAAGAATCAGGTAACCCAGAATCATTTAACATTGTTCTAACCATTGCCTGTAGTGTTTGGCCTCTTCTTTCAATAAAAGCGTTATGTTCTGGCCTGTATGGAGCAGACTTCTTATGCTCTATTCCAGCTACCTTAAGTCTGTTCTGGAATTTGTTATTAATAAATTCCGTGCCATTATCTGTCACCAGGGTTATCAGTTGCCGTTTAGACTTTCTTTCAGCAAACCTAAGCCAATTGAAAAATGTTGATATGTTTCAGTTTTGCTTTTCATTAAATAGCAAAACCCATATCTAGAATAATGGTCCATAATGCTCAGTATATATCTAGCACCCCCATACTGGGTTTCTTTGGACCTATTATGTCTGCAAATACTACTTCTAAAGGTTCTTTTGTTTTGAAACCATTTAGCCTATTTGCAGGCAATACTTTGCTCTTATCTTCACAGCAAACATTACAACGCAAATATTTATCACAAGGTTTTAACCTTATTCCTTCAGATAACTCAACTGTACGTTTTAGCATTTTAAAATTTACATGCCCCAAACGCCTATGCAATAAATGGATACATTCTTCATGAGGCTTTATATTATTAAATACAGTTTGAGCCTCCCCTTTCTTACTATTATCTAATACATATAATGTTCCATTTAAAGCTGCAGTTACCCTTTTGTTATCTTTTTCAATTATGCAATTATTATCCTTAAAAGTAATTACATAACCTAATTTATCTAATACCCTTACTGAAAGCAAATTAAACTTTAGTTGCGGTACATACAACATTTTTATATCCTGGTTTATGTACGGACAACGTGCAAAACCTTGACCTTTCGCTTTCAGGTTCCAGCCATTGGCAAGAGATATATGTTGAGAGCTTTTAGACATTTTTATAAATTTTTCTTATCTCTTGTGATGCAGTGGGATGCGCCACTGTCAACCACCCATAAATTATTCTTCACATCAGAGTTGCTAAACGTGGCTAGTTCATATGCTTTCTTTGGCTTTTTTACATTCTGGCTTTTTCTCTTTTGCAGAACCTTGCCAAATGTCCTCTGCCTCCACAATTAAAACACTTTTTAATTGTGTATGCTGTTGAAGATAAATTCTCTTCTTCCGGTGCTTTACTTTACTTTGCTGGTTTCTTTCAAGCTTTGAAGATAATTTCTCTTCTTTCTTATCTTCTCTCAGCTCGTCACGCTCACGCCTTCTTCTGGCTTCTTCTAGTAGCCTGCCTGTAATCTCGGTTAATGAGAGGCTTTCTTTTGGCAATACCTCTAACGAAGTCACATAGTCATCATAACTTTGATCTAATGAAGATAATATTATGTAGACTTGTTGCAGTTCATTAAATATAAGCTCTTTTTCTTGCAATTCTTGAAAAATGCTCTTCATACAGTTTAAATGAACTAACATATCTCCATTCCTCTGAAGATGCGTTCGAAAAAGCTTCCGTGTAAGATTTATATGTGCTCCTACACTGTCCCGAACATAAATCTTCCTGAGGTTCTCCCAGCAGTTTGCAGCATTTTCTTCTCCACGAATATGGACAAGCTGCTGATCACAGAGAGTCAGTCCTATGATGCATAAAGCCTGCTCATTCTTCAGTTTAAAGTCTTGTAACTTTTCTTTATCATCATCATCAGCAGGATCCCATCTACTCACATCTGGTGGGTTTGCTATAATGTCCCACAAACCTTCTCTGCGTAGAAGTAAACTACATTTCATTGACCATGAAACATAGTTTGTTCCATCCAGCCTGGATATCATGGACAGTTGTGACAAATTTACTTGTGCCATTGCTCTTCAGATATTTTGACTATTTTAAACTAATTAAAACAGTTTGTTTTTACAGTAATGTGCAACTCACACCAACTCTCTCTGCTATATCCTGGTTAGTTAGACTATGCTGCTGGGCCCATAACCAATGTTAGGGTTTGGGAATTAACCCCTAGAAGAATATTGCAGCAGTAGTCAAGCCAGGCAATCAAAGGAGAGCGGAAGGGCCCCAGAGTATACACACACTGAACACAAACACTGTTTGTAGTTTAAATAGTTTTTAATCCAGTTAGAGTTTAAGCATTGTCATTCAGTCCATTAAGTCATTCACAGTATTTCCATTCCAGTAAGACTCACTAGTATAGTCCAAGTTAAGAGTCCTTGCAATATCTTTATCAGCCGATAAAGATATCTTCTCCTCCTCCGGTTTCACTCTCCAGAGAAACAAACGCTGGATATTCAGCAAACAGTAGCAAACAATAACAGTTCAGTCACAGGCACTCACAGTCAGTAATCACAGTTAGTCGCAGCAGCACACAGTAACAGTTAGCAGACAGTAAGCTTTCCAGCTTCTAATGCTTCCTTATATTGTAACTTCTAACCGCACCCTTAATCGGCTAATTGCCTGCTGCATTGTGCTTAAAGTGATAAGCACTTAAACCATGATATCTAAGTTTTATATATTTATTCACCCAAACCATATTTGGTATCAATGTTATACCTAACAAACATTATAGTTAGTTCTTCTATAACCTGAAGGCATTTGAAAGTAATATATTATTAGTAAGAATAAAGTTCAAATACATGCAGAAAAGATACAAATTGCCTTAGTAAACATCTACTGCTGAATCTTTCTGTGATATAATCACAAGTTTTGTAGATTCCTTTTCAACTATGTTAAGAACAGTTTTCAATAGTGTTGAGAAGAACATAAAACTATATATTTTATGAACAATTTGATTAGTCACAATAAAATAATGAATTTAGATGCAGGAAAAGATGTGTATGGGAAAGAGGTAAGAAAACTAGTCTGAATAGATCTTGTAAAATGTTCAGACAATGGTAATAGTCTACTTAGGAGTCATAAATGGATTAGATTTGAATGGAAGTCATGAGGTTTCCTATATAAAAGATTTAGGTGGGGGAGCACAATGAATAGTAACATAATATATTAATTGAGCCATAAATGTGACAATCCTTTATCTGACATACTGACTTAAATCATGATTTTCAGCTTACTCTTTTGTACTCTTAAGTTTATTTTAATATTGATCATTGTAAATGAATTTGAATAATTCAATGATGAACTGCTTCCTCAGGCAGATAATTGCCTGATTAAAGGGATTCTCCCCCCACCTAAATCTAAAGACCAAGTGTGGTGGTAGTGACCTAGAGGACGCCTTGTCCCAAGTTCTGCAGTGCAAAGAAGATAGAAAAATAAAATGTTAAAGTATATACAAAAGTATAAAAGTCTAGAGTCTCTCTAGATGAGATGGGTAGCACACCAATCAAATAAATAAATAATATGTCAAGTTAAAGATGACAATATTAATTTATGATCATATGCAAACAGTACTTTGGGTCACCCAAACTATTATTGGTTTTAGATGCTTTGTTTGCATAATGAATCTGCAGAAAATCTGGTATCTGCATACTTAGGTTGTCTGTTAGAACAATAAGATAATACATATTTGTTTTTCTGCATATTTCATGTTTTGTTTTGCATGTTTCACAAATCCTGACAGGATTTGTTATAAATGTTATAAATGAATTTGCAATGGCAATAAAACTGAATGTTTTAGTACTAATTTTCATTCAGTGAGACAGTCTCAATAATGCAATTGCAAATCAAAATTTGAAAGTCCAGGGAAATATTACAAAGCACATTCAACTCAGGAATAGAAATAACATATCTGTGCTTTCCAAAAGATAATTTAATTTGCAATCTTACATTTGTTTTCTTTGTAGTATTGAATTCAGTGAAACTTACATCTTGTGAGGAATTGCAAAGTAAAACAAGTATAAATTACATGTAGAAAAATACTGATGAATCAATCTGAATTGAATGCATTGTGTATTTAATTTTACATATGTTCAAATTGTTTTTTAAAGGCTATATGTCCAAGCAAATATGTGATTGACTTTAAATACATCCCATCCTCATAAATGTCCAGTTTTTATTTCAGTATTGCCTGTGATTTTGTCATATTTAAATAAAAACCTGAAATACTCTATATTTTCAACAGCATTAAAGTTGGAAGTTTAACAATTATATTATTTTCTTGTATAATTAAAAATATCATTACTTCAAATAATTGCATTATTTTTGTTGTTGTATTGTTTGTATAAATAATACAGAGTATTTCAGGATACTTCCACCCTCCTATTTTCCAACAAGTCTTCCACAGACCTTGAAAACTGTAAAGGCTCAACTTTAATTTTGAAGAAAGGAGATTAGTGCATACCGTATATACTCGAGTATAAGTCGACCCGAATATAAGCCGAGGCACCTAATTTTACACAAAAAACTGGGAAAACTTATTGACTCGAGTATAAGCCGAGGGTGGGAAATGCAGCAGCTACTGGTAAATTTCAAAAATAAAAATAATTAATTTGGGAAACGATCTCACTATCATGAAAGGTTTAATTGATTCACTAACCCAAAAGAAGAAGATGATGATGACAGCGGGAGGCAGGAGTCACTCTCTTCCCCTCCCTCGGAGGCCCCCTGAGTCAGGAGTCACTACCGCCGGCGCGGCCCCAGTCCCGCCGCCTCGGGAAGGGAAAGGCAAAGCGCTTTTTGCCTTTCCCTTCCCGGCTGGGCTGTTGGGAGTCGCTGCCACCGGAGGCCGCGACTCCACACCATTTTTTTTTCAGAGGGGAATCTGACTCGAGTATAAGCCGAGGGGGATTTTTTCAGCACAAAAAATGGGCTGAAAAACTAGGCTTATACTCGAGTATATACAGTAATAATTATGTGGGTTAGAAGTTGCCAGATGTTTTAAGGGAAGTGGGTAATTAAAATTCTTTGTATGTACTCATTTTTTTCTCAATTACATTAACTAATTCATATTTTCAACATGTCGTCATTCCACAACTTAGCTTAATGCAACTTCACTGTTACTGGTAAAGGCAAAAAGATAAAGTCTTTTTATTTTATTTTAGTAATGAAATTATCTTAAATTCCATAAATTATTCGTAAAAAGTTTATTAAAGTTTTTAAGGAACTTTTTTCAGAAAAGGTACAACACAAAAAAAATATAGAAACAATCACAATATTTTTACTAAAAAATAGCAGTAATATTCTGCTTAAATTGAGATTATTATATTATTTTGTAAACTGGAACTGACCATTAAGAAATTAATAATTCTACTTTCACAGAAAAATGTTTTCATATTTTCCTCTAGTGGCAATGTCAGCTTTGGAAGCCATATTGAGATTCAATGCTCACACACTGCCACAATTGAGCCTGAGAAAGTGGGAGGGAGGAATTCATTTGAGTATAT
Organism: Notechis scutatus; assembly: GCF_049901735.1. Taxonomy (NCBI): domain Eukaryota; kingdom Metazoa; phylum Chordata; class Lepidosauria; order Squamata; family Elapidae; genus Notechis; species Notechis scutatus. The sequence continues at coordinate 44,225,752 of NC_142013.1, forward strand.
CTAGTTAGACAAAAATAAAATTATTTTGCTGGTTCAAGGTCACTGAGTGTGGCACATAATGAAATGGGAATCTTACTTTAGGATGGATGGTGATTGGACCATGTGATGTGATGATGGCTAAGGGGGAATGGATTTGTAGTTTTGAATTTCGCAAGGAAGTTCGAAACTTTCAGATTCAGAATTCCACAGATGTGCCAGTTACTATCCAAATAAAGGAACCTTTGAGAGATGTCTGTCTCGGAGTTATTGGTTGGAATGGAGGGTTGCTGGAACACTGACAGGCAGTGCATATCAGCAGTACTTATCAAATCATAATCAGAAATAATTTTATATGCTATTTACATCAATTAAATAGTTTCAAAACATGTTGTTTCAAATATTTTCTTAGAAGTAGTAAGACATGTATCTATTTATTTCATTGTTCTTTCAGATCTATGAATAAACAATATCTTTAGTCTTGAATATACATTATAAACTTGAATTATATTACAGTATTATATTTGAAGCTTATGCCTGTAATTATATTTGAAGCTTATGGCTCTAATTTATCTGGCAATATATTTCAAACTAATTTGTGCATGTATTTTAACGGAAGATTCCATTTAATATAAGTTTGGATTTTTCTTCTGCCTTATTAAATAGCTTATTTACTCAATTTATTATTAGATCATTTCACTTCCTTCTACCCTAAGCTTCCTGTTTCTACATTATCCAGGGATTTTATATCATTTTTTCCCCTTGCCATAAGGATAATTCAGCTAGTATTACTGAGCAACAACTACATTTCCCCAAATCTAGTTAATGGGAGTCAGAAGAATGAAGGTCTACTTCAAAACTCCACTTTCCACATCAAAGAAATTATTCCAGGATTCCTACAAACATATGAAGACATTTCCTAGCTGCTGGGTTCACACATTTTGGTAATGTGTGTGACAAAAACCTATACTTGCTTCAGCTGAGTAAAATATGGTATATGATATAGACTTTAGTGTTAAACAGTAAAGTGATTTGTTTGGTTTTCACTTAGTTTTCTTTAAAGTTAATTAATTGTTTGTTTACAAAATAGCATGACACCTGATCATACACACGAAGCAGGCTGAAATTAGAACAGATACAGTACAAAGATATAAAATATATTCATTTTTCTGTGTGTATCTGACTTTATAACCATAATAAGCATACTGCAGTTATAAGTTATAAAAATTAAATTTGGTTGTTAACTATGCTTATGATTAGGAATATCTATGTTCTAGGATGGAATGCACTAGAAACATTTTTTAAGTAAATGAAGTCTATATGAGTCAGTAAAGCCAGATTTAATTTGAAGAAATTTAGACTATTACTTCCACTAATAAAAAAACTGCTTTTTTGGGACAGCTGCCGTTCATATGATAAAACACAGATGTGTGACTAGCTGTGTTTACTTTACTACAGGGATCATTGTAATTTACAATTGCCAAGAGTCTGCATCTCTGCACATTAAGGTATGTCACAGATGTTGGCTTTTCACCCAGCCAAGCCATGGAAACATTTTTACTTGATGTAGAAGATTTGGTTAAAATTATATTTTGATCAGATTTTTTTAGAATTGATCGCGTTATTTGTACTTTAGGTTTGTTGCCTAACTCATGAAGTTGCAAGGAATCTTCTTTTTAGTACTAAAAATTATTCAGATAAAATATAAAGGAATAATTTTTTTTGATAAAGTTGTTATTTTCTATCAAGCCAGTTTAAGAACATTTTTCCTGCATAGAAAAAAAGAGCATAATCTGCAAATCTGGATTAAGTTCTATTATTTTGACATATTTAAAATTATATCACTGTTAATATAGACTATGCATTCAGGTGTTGGATTCAAAAATCCCAGCAACTGGTTCGCTGCCCATTGCTCGGTGGATGTGACCATGGTGGGCGTGGCCTACCAAAACTTCCTGTTTCCGGCTTCTGGTGGGCCTCCTGAGCCCGTGGGAGGCCATTTTTGCCTTCTCTTAGGCCTCTGGGAGGGCAAAAATAGCCTCATCTGGGCTCTGAAGGCCCATCGGAAGCCAGAAACAGGCCTCTTTTGCAACTTCTGGTTTTTCCTGTAGAGCTGTTTTTCATCCTCCCAACGGTCTGGAGGCTTCACCCGTGCCTCTGAGAGGGGAAAAAACAGCCTCCTCCGGGCTCTAGAGGCCCACTGGAAGCCAGAAACAGGCCCATTTTTCCCATTCCCAAAGCCTCCGTGCGGACCCTGCACTTGCCTCCATAAAAAATGGGCTGCGTGGAGACTCCTGGGAGGGGAAGGGAGGGGAAGGGAGGGGTGGGCAGGGTTGAATACCATTGAAATACCAGTTGAAATACTGGTTCAGTGAACCAGATGTAACTTTAACATCCGGTTCGCCCAAATGGTCTAAACTGATAGAATCCCACCCCTGTAATGCATTTCATTTAAGTATATGGGTGAAAAAGATTATTTTATTTAAAAATTATTATTAGCCTAATTATTTAGAATCAATTGCTTCATATACAAAATTATGATAACAAAATATGTTTTTGGGATATATGGATCAACCTAAACTGGTATATCTTTATTTAATGTGTAGTTGCTTACTATTCTGTTCTGTCATATATATATACTTGTACAAATAATTTGAGCCAAAGAGAATAGACATTAGAAAATCCCATATATTAATGGAATCTGAATTATTTTACTCTAAAAGATAACAACAGTAGATTTTTATATCCCAAATAATAATAATAAAACATTCCCAAGAATTCTATATCTATACCTTACCTTTATATTCTTTTGACAATATGAATGATTCTGGAAATCTACAGTCACAGGATTACATGTAACCATCAAAGCATTAAAAACCATTGATGCAATTGCTGAGCACTGGAATCCTACTTCCCCATCATTTTGAGGCAAATGTGTGACAGTAAGCATTATATGTTTGTATGCAGACACATGAAAAAAAGAATATTGTTTTCATATATATGTTTTTCCCCCAATGGAAGTTAGCTAATTCGATGTCTATCAATGCAACAACGTAATGTTCTACAGAGATTGACTTACTTACAGAATCTCATCTAAAACATTTCATATACACCGCCTTGCCACAGATGGATGTAGACATCATACATATTTATTTGATTCTTAGTCCCAAAGTATAAAGTTCCAAATTCACTGCATAGATTCTCTCTATGCATTAAACAAAATCCAGTCAGAGTATCTTTCTCTATCTACCTTCTTTGATTCATTCTTCAACTTAATAATTATACTCCTGACACTGATTACAGTCTTTTTTCTATTATACCTAATAGTAATAGTGTAGTACCTCAAGACTCATTTTTTTAAAAAAGGCTTTATTAATCAATAGCAGCTATTAGTGCTCCTTTTAAGGTTATTGGTACAAGAGCGCAATCCTGGAACTTCAGATTTTGTATCTTTATTTTATAAAATTATTAATATTTTAAATTCTTCTCTAGAAATTTAAATTCAGTCAATTTGCATAGATGTAATTTCTTTGGAATGTACAAATATTTTATACTCCAATTTACTGGAAAACTGCCAAGTAATAGATCAGGCCTATCTGGGATAGTGCAACCCCATCCAGAACTAAGATGAAGTCCTGGATCTAGAAGCTCCATGGACACAAAGCCATTTGATCTTGCTAGGGTTCAGCTGAAGCCTGCTGTCCTTCATCCAAGTACCCACAGCCTCTGGGCAATATGAAAGGACAGCAACAGCATCACTTGAATCATCAGAAATGGATAAGGAATTACATGTTATCAGCCTACTGAGGTACTTCAGTCCCTGGAGGCAAATGATTTCACTCAACAGCTTAAAAAGAGTGGAGAGAGTACTGAGTTCTGTGACATGCCACAAAGAAAAAGCCATGGGCTGGACCTCTCACTCCCTATCAACAGTGATTGGGACTGGCTTTGAAAAAGGTCTTGGAGCATAAAACTACACCACCTAGCCCGAAACCCTGCAGCTGTCCCAGGCTGCCTAGACATTAAGGAGAGCAAGGATGATTGCAGTACCTGAATCATGCTCTTACCAGAGATCATTGACAAGTGCACCAAAGCTGTTTTTGTTCCATAACCAGTCCTGAATCCTAGATGGAAGCAGTCTAGATAATCCGTTTCATCCAGTCCAATCTGTCTGAAGCTGCCAAGCAATCATCTTTTCTACCAGCTTCCCTAATAAGAGATAATGGGAAATTAAATGAAAATTATCCAGACAGGTGGGATCAGGTGGTGTTTTTTTAAGGAACAGGTGAACCAGGGCCTCCTTAAAAGTCCCTGGGAATATTTTTTTCTAAAGTGACAACTTTATCACTGCTTCAACCCACCTGCTAGTCACCATCCTGGAGGCTGTCACCAACCAGGCAGGAAAGGATCTAATTGACAGCTTAGTTATACGGACAACATTGAGGACCCTGTCCACTTTATCAGGTTAACAGGATCAAACTTTTCCCAGGTAACTGGGTAAGACCTTTTCCCAGGCATTTCACATAGACCTGTATCATACACGAGTTCCAATTGGGAAAAATTCCAAGTGACTTTGCTATCAAGTGTGCAGTTTTCTATGCAGCTTGGAAGATGACCATACAAGTTCTCTGTCCAACTGGGTTCTCTGTCCAACTAGAGGAACCAGATCATCTGGAACAGGACTGCAGGGTGACACTGCAGATGCAATAAGGGTAGAGGAGTAATGCTGATTCACCTCTCTTACTACCATGTACTAGGTCTTAATAGCAACTCTACAGTGTGCTAATGACAGTCATCCTTCATTTTCCTCCAGCGGCACTCCAGGCATTTCTTAACGCTTTTCAGAACCTGCAACTCCTCTGTGAACCACAGGAAGAGTTGGGAGAAATGGGTCAATAAAGACTGCATAAATGCGATCCTGTCCAGACCCCTGGCCACCCTTTGATTCTGGGATGTTATCAAGGGTTCAGCAGGGCTGTGCAGCAAATGTTTAGCAACTATTCAGTGAAGACATTTTGTAAGAATGCTTATGCAATGCTAGACTTAGCTAAAACATTTCCTTCTTACTTTTTTCTGCTTTGTGTGGTGTTTTGTACATCTTCTGGCATAGCCCTCAATGGGAAATAACCTCCATGATTTGTCATGTCTCATGCATAGAACACTTTTCTGAAGCAAAGCAGCTGTGCTATTTTACAGAAGAAATGATGTATTGTTGCTCTGTGAAATTGTTTCCCATATAAAAAGGAGTTCAGTTTTAGAGGATCTAGAAAAACTAATCCTCATATCGTGAAAATCAGTGCCAAACCTCTGACAGTCACTGAATATATTTTATTTATATTCATCAGTTACAAGAATTGTAACATCCCCATGCCTAAATAAGGCTGCTTGCAGATACTGTATTGCAAGTATTGACAACCACTATATTCTACATTGGGGAAGGAAATGGGAACCTTCTTTAAAATTTCTCATGCTTAAAAAAATTGAAAATATTCATAGATACTCTCTAGTGCATAGGCAAAGCATCATATTCCACATTGGAGAGAAAGGATACAAAAGTTGGAGTGGTACAAAGGCTCTACTTGTCAAAAATGCCACCTGCTCCTTAAACAGGAGCTGCAAATCTAAAAGGGCTCCCAAAGTGGGAATAAATTCTGTTTGATGAAGCACTTACAGCATTCAAAATCAGTGATAAATCACTAGAATGGGACCCACCCACCCCCCAACTCACAGCTCCTTGGTTTTGGTAGGTTTGAGCCAAAACTGACTCTTCCTTATCTAATCCCTCACAAGCTTGAAAAACTGGGGAAGAATTTGGATGCATCATTTGGCCAGCTGCTGCAGAGATGTAGAGGTGAACAACATCAGTATAATGATAGCATTCAATCATTTTAGGGGGGAGTATAACATCCAGATATTCATACCAGATCTACTATTATTTGTAACTAGTTTGCTTTTAACAAGTCCAAACTCATATTCAATTTCAATTTGAATATATTGTAACTACTTTCCAATCATTTTTATATGTTTGACAGTCTAGGAATATTCCAGTGATATTATATTATTCTGTTATAAAATAAAAGTTATGAATTCATGCTGTTATACAAGAACATTTTATACAATCCACTTCAGTGGATTGAATCTAATTTATTTTTTGATTTAAAAATAAATACTAAAATGCATGCAGAATAGTGGTTTAATTATTGATTAAATAACATCAATTTGTGTATATTATTTTTTAAAAAGGCCTTTTAGTTTTCTATTTTGCTATACACACATTTTTCTTTAAAGAGTAGCCAGGAATCCTTGAAATGTTCAGAGGTGTATCACATATTATCATTGTTTAATGGGATTGTACTCCAGTTGAATACACATAGAACCGCCATATTCTTATCTAAGGAATGATGTCAACCCTCCAATCAAAGTAGCTTACAAACAGCCTGCCTTTGTGTTTAGTAGTTTGACTGCGACTGCATTTTATGCTAGAGGTTTCAGTTTTTACCAAAGCAGCTCCACAGACAGTTGCTACCGGCTTGTATTCTGTGCTTCACAAAAAGAACACATTAAAACAGCTAGAATCCCTAGGGCAAATGGAGGAGATTAAGTAGCCTATTCTTGCAACAAAATCCTGAGCATACAAAGGTTGATATTGTGTATTCAATGCACTATCTCTTTTTAGTACTAAACTTTACTATTGTCCTGCCTGATTCCAGTTTATAAAGTGTTCTGAGGCTTTGTGTAATGGTTCACTGGCATCATCAGTGACATCCGAGTGTGGGAACTTTTTGAAATAAATATAATGCCTGTCTCAGCTTACTCAGGTTTCCTGGCACTTCATTTGGTTTTGGTTTGGATTTGCAGTATACTTTTTAAGTCCACTGTTTGTTTGTCTTTACTTTTCATACACTGCAGTGCTTTGCAATTGTACATGGTCATTCTGATGTGCATACTTGTGGAGATGACAATTGTGAAAATAGGAATTAAAAATACAAAGTATTAATTAGAAGTATTTAAAAGAATTAATAGAAGGTCCACTGATTTGAAGTAGAGGTATTAGCTTTTAAATTTATTTAAGTAGCCCCAAAATTTACAAATTATAAATTCAGCAGTTTCATGTATTTTTCATGATACACTCTTAGTGTATGAACTATTAGAAAGTGTATTTCATCAGGCCAATCATGAGCACACACAAAATAGAATCATGGAAGTTTCTGTGTATCACATGGATATTCCTTTTACATTCTTAATCCATAACATATGAATTTGTGGGGAATACAAGTTTGTTTTAGGAATTATATAATCTTATCTTCAAAAGCCATGTGGGAAATATATGTAACATCATACAACAATATCTAGATTCTCTAGTATAGTGATAATCATTTTTAATTGTAAGGGATTATTTTCATATACACAGACCATATTTTGTGTAATTTAGATTACTACTATTTTTAAATTTTAGATTATTTTGTTATTTTAAAAATAATAATTAATTTATCCAAAATACTTGAGAAAAAGAAATTAGCATAATTCACCAAAAAAGTCATTTGTGACTTTTGTCAAATTTCAAATTCAGTTTCTAATGAACAAAGGTGCTAATATTTCTTCTTTTATGTTGTGTAAAAACTGAATCAAGTTGTGGTTAAAGGTTAATATGTACTGTTTTCTTCCCTAAAAACAAGTGCATGCTATTTAATGAAAATACAAGTATTTACTTTAATATTATACTTAGAATATATGTTCTCCTTATATAGAAACAAGATATCCAAACTTTTATATCAGGTTTTGAATTTCTACCCAATGCCAAGAATGGATTGTTACTTTTGAATGTTACCAGAGTGATAATGGGGTGAATTATAGAGAACTAGTTGAAAATAAATCAAATAATGTTTTCTTAGTCAGAACACAAAGTCTGATTTAGGAAATAGGTTTAAAGCTGACTAAAAGATCAAGTTTATAATTTGAGATAGTTTCTTATTTCTATATTGTTCCTGAATGTTCAGCTTATGATGACAATGGCTGGCAAAAAATACTTTGCATTTGTTTCATTATAAAATAGTAATATTTGCAGTAGATCCTGTTCTTAAAATATATAGACTTCAAGTGAGGCTCATAAAACTTCTCATTCTCTATATTCAGAAAATATGTCAGGACAACTTGTTTTAAAAAAATGTTTAATTGTCAAATGATAAATCTAGCATGTATCCTCATGTTTGCATCTTTCTATAAAAAGTATTGACATGCTCCATTCAAAATTGATTTGTTGTGAAATGGATTATTGAAATTTATTAAAAAAACATACTTGTACCTTTTAAAAATATAGCTTCTTTTCTTTTGAATGTTAAAATTAAGAAAAGATTCTTTTGACAGCTGTTTTTAGAATGTATCCCAGGATCATTATTTTATCTTCAAGACACTCCTTACATAAGCACAACATTAATTAACTACTGAAGCACTAAATACCAAGGCCTTCCATAATTAAAATAACCAATCAACTGCAAAAAGTGAATCTGTATATACATTTTCTTAGATAAGAGGTTTTTTTTTTACTACTGTCTGGCTAGTACTTAAACTATGGGTAGGATCCTCTGTAATAATTTAAAAACAGAAACAGAGCTCTGGTTCACAATAAGGTCATGAAAATCTTTCAAGTCTAATTTATGAGAGTTTTACATCAATGTATTTCATTTTTTTCCCCCAAATTCTTTCAAGGAAGACCAATTATAACATAGGTATTAGCTCATTAATGAATTTAAATTGCAGCCTACAAGATAACTAACAACCTAATTGGATGAAAACTGAAAGAATAATTGTGCTATGCTATAATAAATACATACAGAAATTCAGATGACTGGATGTTTTGTTTTGTTTTAATGCACTGTTTACACTAATAAGAAAGAGATGTTATTATTTTTAGACATTATTACATTTATAGAAGATAGAATTGTTCAGTCTTGTACTGAAACAAACATAAATTCCAAATGAACTATTTTCCTAAATACATTGTGTAAATATCTAGATAAAAATACAGATATGAATGCTTCATTTTCCTCCCAATATTGGAAATATTATGAGTTTCCAGAAAATTAATGCATATTGTCAAGCTTTGCTCCAGACATAGTCATTAATGTTGACTATTCAGACATTTAATTTTACATTTATAACTTGCTTGTCAACAGATCGGCCACAAACACAATAAGACTAGATTAGTTACTTTAATGCAGAATAGAATAACACCATAAAGAGGTAGTCCTCAACTTGCAACCATAATTGGAACCAGCATTTTTAAAGAATTTACTTATCTTTAATGCTTAATACTGTTCAAATTCTATCTAGAATGAGTCTTTTGCTACAACATAGTTTTAATGTGAATTGTTCATCCATTCCTATCTCTGCCATTATCCCGTTCTGCTCCATATTTGAGCCCATCTGTGAAATAGACAAGGAAAATGTGGAAATGAGTCATAAATCCCATGCTATTTAACAGAAACTCTATTCAACCATTAAAAAAAACCCACTAAGATCCAAGTCAGGATCTATTTTTCTTTAATATGAAAATCCCCTTCCACCTAGAAAACTTGTTTAATGCTCTTTTTTTTTTAAAGAATGCTTCCAAATATTTAGTTTAAACAAGTAATTCTTTATTGTCTGTAAGAGGCCTAAGAATGAGTGTATTTGAGTGTATTTTAAAAAGCATATAATTTTTGTACATTATCGAGCCTATACAAATTTCCTATTGAGACAAGGAACAAGTTAATGTTCAGAACATAATATGCAAACTATTGATCGCACCAGCTGGTACCAAAATATGGAAAATGAATTTAGTCACAGCCTTAATGTGAAATACGTGAAAGTAGTATAAATGTTCAATTTTTTCCCCTTAATTCCATGGGTGAATGTTTAAGATGCTTGAAAAATTGTTAAAGTTATATAGAAAACATATTCCTATAACATAGGAATCTGTTATTGGATTAATAACAGAAGGCTTCATAAAAAGGAAGAATGGTGGATATTAGAAAAATATAAAATTCCATTATTTGTTTTGTTTTAATAGTTCCTTGCATTTTTATTCTACCTGTTTTGTTCAGACACAATATTCAATTATATCAGAAATATACATTCTTTTATTTGAACTATAACTAGCTTTAATTAGACATTGTGACTTAAAAAGATTAAAACAAAACAAAGGCCTATAGAGGTCCAAGAACTAATGCACTAATCCTGCTAGAATTTCTTTGCACATGGTAATTCTGGTCTCCAACCATTACTGAAAGTGACCATCTAAAAAATTTCCTCACAAATGTATTTAAATTCAAGCAATACTTATTGTATCCAATAATCCTATTTTATCAGAGTTCCAGACTCTCTCCCAATATATTTTAAAAATTAAAACAATAAAAAGTGGTGGTAATGTCATTTAAAAGTAACACTAAAATACTGAAATCTTAAACTAGCAAAATTCTGTGGATAAATATAACATCATCACAACTTTTTAAAACACAGATAGAATGGGATAAATAAATGAGCTGTTCAGAGCATCCAGGCATGGGAAGGTGCTTCTGTCTCTCATTCAATAGGCTGAGCTAAATTCCTTGGGGCTCCTCCTTAGTGTCCCTAGTTTTTGTTCAGCCTTCATTTAACAAAGGCACATTTCCCTTGGCTGGATTGTCTGAAAGCGAGTGTGAGCAGAAAATAACATTAAAAAGGTCAGATCGTAACTTCAAGGTGTAAAAACAGTAAGTCATGAATTTTAAAAGATCAGTATAGTCCCCAACGCTGCGTTTAACACCAGCTGGCTGTTGGAGACTTTCAGCCCTCAGCGGTGCTCAAGCGCCTTCGAGCCGCCACCTATTCAGTTTCCCTTAGGCTGTCATTACAGCTTAAAGAAGCGTCTGAAGCAATTAAGATCAGCTGGCTGGCGGAGTTTCTAAAAGCTCTGTATCAGGCTTCGGGCGCTCTACGATTGGAGCGGAGCATGGAAGATTCAAAGAGCAGCAATTTCAGTGCTAAATTGGAAAAAGCAGCTGATGCCATTTAAATAGATCTGCTGGCTGTCGGAGAACTCCTAGCTTTCAGTGAGGGCATTAACGGCTCTGATGGAGGCTCGAATCGCATAGTTCTCTCTGTGGCTAATTTCCCCAAGGAATTCACTTCATCACAAGGGGGACAAGCGTAAGAGCTTTCCCTCTCCTCAGCAAGCCAAAAGGCAGTTTCCTGCTCTTTCCAATCTCACGCTGGGTAATTCTGCTTACAAGGAAAAATTGGGCGCCAAAACAAGCAGCAAACTGCAGGCGCCTTTTTTTCCAATTTAGAAAAAAAATAGAAAATTGTGCCATAATTGATGGCTCGACAGAGGTTTGAAATCCTAACTGGATAAAGGCTGTAGGGACATTTTCACTGTGGGCCGATAAGGACAGCCCAGAAATAATTTGAAATTTAGTGATTGTTATCATTAGACCCACTTATTACTGAATAACATTAAATAAGTTGGCTGCAAGTTTAGTCAGCAGAGTAACAGCTATTACCCAGGCCTGTGACCGCCTGTGCATTAAAGCTGTTAGACCCAGGAAAAACAGTATATTATTTCAACTTCTGGCTATCATATCTGGGCAGATCAGGGTGAATCCTTCTATTTGGCACATTTGGTTTTAATCAGATATATACTATATTATTTAAAAGGGGGGGAGTCAAATTAATGACATATTAAGGAACCTCGGCCCATTCCGGAGCAGGATCCTGAGGCTCGCCAACCATCTCTAATTGTCAAACCTCATACTTTTACAGCTCCGGTATCCAGGAGTTGCAATGGCAAGTGGAAGCTCTATTAGCTCCATTGTTTCAGGCTGTAAAGCAGCAGCCAGAAGGGCCATGGCCAAAACCCAGAGCAGGACAAGGGGTTCAAAGAAAACTTCCAATGCTGAGGAGAAAAACTCCAAGAGACGTCAAAAGGCATTAGACAAACACTTGAAGAAGTGTCTTCATGAGGCTGAAAAGAACAAACATACATTGTTTCCTCCAAGAGTCACCCCTGTTCCAAACCCCATTCCAGTTCCTCCTGCCAATGCAATCCAGGCACAGTACCATCTTGGCAGATCAAGCAGACGCTTCAGCTACAACATCTGCACCAAGAAGGGTCCCTGAGGCCACATTCACCCCCACAACAGCTGGTTTTCACACAGAGGATCATCTTCCCCCAAAAATTCCTCCACATATGAGAGTTTGGATGGAGCAAGTTATCAAACAAGGCATTGCAGCAGGAATGCAACAGACCTTCCTGGCAAGGCAACAACATGCAGGTCCTCATCATTACCTTCAATCTCAACAGTCACTAGGCAGAGCAGAATCCATTCAACTTCAGGTACATTCCCAGGGTGCAAATTTCCCAATAGCTCACATGCCCGACCAGGACATACAATGCAGGGAAGACCAAATAGACAAGCTGTAACAAATCATGTCAGTATCCTTTCAAGACAATGATTCATCCTTGTCTGAGGCAGATCAGCTAGAGAAGGATATGTTGGAAGATGAGGGTTTAGCCCCCGATCAACCTATTTTAACAGGACTAATCTGCCCACATCTATTTAAGTCTTTACTATTCAAGGCAAAAAACACCGCATGCCTTGACAATCAGAACACTGCCTCCCAACTGCTTCAGTGCAGGAGAAGTCACAGCTGTTCAGTTAACCGATCATGGACCTCTTTGCCTCGCCCCTCAATGCACAGCTCCCAAGGTTCATTTCTAGATTTCCAACACAAGGAGTGGAGGGAGTCAATGTTCTATGCTGCCACTGGCCCCGAGGTTTCTTGTATGCCTTCCCTCCCATCCCGCTGATTCCCAAGGTGATTAAGAAACTTCTAGAGGAGAAAACGGAACTGTTGTTGTTGGTACCATATTGGCCCAGACGCCCATGGTTCGCGGATCTCAGGGATCTATCTATCACAGAGTGGAGAATCCTGCCAAATAGAGTCTTACTCACACAGGGTCCAATTCAACATCTGGACCCACAATGGCTGCACCTAGACAAATGGCACTTGAGCGGAGATGTCTTTAAGGCGTCCAATAAAGTCATCTCTACGATCCAAGTGGCCAGATGTCCTTCCACGACCATATATACAACACCACCTAGAACATCTTCTGCGGGTGGTGTGACAGGGTAACATTAGACCCCACCTCTCCATCAGTGGCGCAAATACTGGACTTTCTCCAGGAAGGTTTGGATAAAGGACTCTCACCTAACACTTTATGTAGACAGGTGGCAGCTCTAGCCTTGGTCATTACCTGTGGTGAACTAAGATCCCTCACTCATCACCCAAGAATACACAGCTTTCTCCATGGGGCCACTAATCTGAGACCCACAGTGGTCCATGAATACCCCACCTGGGATCTAAAAAAAGGTTTCATAGCACTCACAAAACAACCCTTTGAGCCTCTGAAAACCACAAGTCTCCATCTACTCACGTATAAGGTGGTGTTCTTAGTGGCGATAACATCTGCCAGACAAATTTCTGAGCTAGCCACCCTGTCAGTAAGACAAGACTTCTGCATTTTCCATTCTGACAGAGTTGTCCTTCGCTTAGATCCAACCTTCATTCCCAAAATTAATTCAGCCTTCCAAAGAGCACAGGAGTTGATACTCCCCAACTTCTGTCCTAGACCATCTCACAGTCTAGAATGACAATGGCATCTATTAGATGTACGACATGCATTCCGAACCTACATAGACCGGACTGCCTCCTGTCTCTTTTCAACCTGCTACTCAAGGAAAAAAAGTCACATCATTGACAGTTGGCAGGTGGCTGCGAGCCACAATTGCAAAGACTTACAAGACTCAATCATTGCCCGTGCCTACTGGTATTCTAGCACACTCAAGTAGGAGTGCTGCATATTGGCTGCTTGGGTGACTCAAGTGTCGATCCAAGAAATATGTAGGGCGGCAATGTGGGCTTCACCATTGCCTTTCATAAGGCACTATAAGCTGGATGTTTTTGCTTCCGCAGAAACAGCTTTCAGAAGAGTTTTACAACAGGTCCACATATAACTAAAGCGGGATCCCAAACCAGATGGAGACCCTCCCATAGGACATGCCAGCTTTGGTATGTCTCATGCCGGGATGCTCTGAACAGCTCATCTGGAGAAGGGGCATTGGTGCTTACCTGATATGCCCATTCTCTGTGAGCTTTGAAGAGCATCCAGCTGCACCCAGAGTCCATCTGGTGGGGTCCAGTTCTGGCCAAGTCTACAGAGCAAAGGTGAAGGAGAATGACAATGAACTTATCACTTCGACTTCGCCAAAACTGGGGACACTAAGGAGGAACCTCAAGGACAGAGGTGGTATTCAGCAGGTTCTGACCAGTTCTGGAGAACCGGTGGCGGAAATTTTGAGTAGTTCAGAGAACCAGCAAATACCACCTCTGACTGGAGAGTTTACAGTATCCTTCCCCTGCCACACCCACCAAACCACGCCCACAGAACCAGTAGTAAAAAAAATTGAATCCCACCACTGCTCAAGGAGGAATGCCCTCAGAAATCAGACCAGCCTATCAAATTAGAGACAGAAGCACCTCCCCATGCCTGGATGCTCTTCACAGCTCACAGAGAATGGATGTATCAGGTAAGCACCAATGCCCCTTTTGCCAATCTATGATAGTGTCTATTATTCTATGGCCTTTTATATTAGTAAGTAGAAATACTTTTAAACCACTGTGATTTTCAGCCTTTGGGTTTGTTTGTTTTTAAAGTCTATGAAATAAGACCCGTGATGGCAAATCTATGGCACATGTACCACAGATGCATGAGCCATTTGTGTGGGCATGTGAGCCCCAGCCAAACTTACCTGCACTAAGCAGGCAAGAGCCCCCCAGCTGATTTTTGGCCTGTTTGAGGCCTTTTTCGGCCTCCCAGAGGCTCGAGGAAAGCCTCTGCAGTCTCGGGGAGGCTGAAAAATGGGTCTTTCAGAAATAACAGAAGTGCTGAAACCAGACGTACCGACCGGAAGTGATGAAACACGCCCATTTTTCAGCCTCCAAAGGCTGCAGAGGCTTCCCTCAAGCCTCTGGGAGGCCGAAAAAGGCACCCAAACAGGCTGAAAATTAGCTAGGAGGCGCATGCATGTGCTGTGCAGTTAACAGGGCGGGGGGGTGTGCATTGCAATGTGGATGCCGGCATGCACGCACTTTCGGCACACCACAACAAAAAGGTTCGCCATCACTGAAATAGACATTGTTTATGAAGTAAACAGTGGAAGAGGGAATTGTTTCCATTTGCAGTTTTCTGATTTCATCATATTTTTAAAAATATTACAGTAATAAAAGAATGTTAATAAATACTAATTATATTTCATTTCATATTAAAATAGATAAAAATAAAGTTAACTACAGTAACTAATTTGATTGATTATAAAGAATATGTAATTTCAATGTAATTTACCTATGCCATGACATATACAGTATTAAATAGACAGTAAGTATATGGTTTCAGTAATTTAGAGGTAGTTTTAAAATTGTTGATGCCCCAACTTCATATTGACTTTTTTTTTGACTGAGTCCAACATTCCTTGTGATGTTGTTTGTTTGTTATAGTTTTGTTTTGCTTAGGAGAGAAGGCACAAATCAAAATGTTAATTAATTGGACAGAAAACTAATGGCAAGATGGATTACAAAACCAGTTACGTTTTCTTTTATTGATATTATTTGAACATTTGGACACTTTGACATGAATTCTTTCTGCAAAATGGAAGATATGCATTGTTTAATTGTTTAATTAATACTATAATGGCATCATATTCAATATTATGTGCACAGTCATATGCAATATGAGGAATTCAACAACAAAAAATTCCACTAAGCCTGCTGTGTTTATTATTTTATTTATTCAAAATTGATTGACAGAATATATTTTGTTTGCTGTTTTTGTAGTATATAGTTTCTATATACATTTTTATGCTTTTAATTTCATTATAAAGATAGCTTGACAATCTAAATCTACAATAATGATGTGGAAACATAAATAACTGCTAATGTGCTTTTTATTCCCTTTAGATCTTGAGTTCAATATATAATAATTCATAAAAATGCACTTAAAATATAAACAAATTTCATATGATAACCGTTCTTTCAGATGCTACTTTCTATTCATTTTATTCTTGGCATAAAACTTCTGAAAGTATTTTCGTTTTTCTACAATGTGATGAATTTTTGGTTAAAAAAACCCCAAAGATCATATATAGCAACAAGATATATATGATCTTGTTACTATATAAATCCATTTTGCCTGAGGCTAAAACCTTCCATAATGTACATTCTGCTTGAAATTAAGTTGATGTTGATATTCTTATACCCTATGTGATTTATTTTTTTATATGTCATTAGATTACATACATTTCAAAAAAACTTTAATTATGTGTTCCATTAAAATATTTGATGCCCAGTATTCCTTTTTTTATACTAACGTCAGTAAACTGTGAAAATATGCTCTGTTAGTAGAATGAATAGCCATAATTCCGGTCAACTATCCCTTAAAAATACTAAAATCAGATTAAGTTTAAACATCTGCAATAGCTGGATACTGTGTCTTTTATGCTTTCTAAAGTTATCCCAAAAAGCTGTGTATATATGGATAAGCATGCACTTTCAGAAAAATAGACAAGATCACCTGAAAAGATAAATATTTTCTACATCATACCAGCAGAGGGCGTTACAGCATAGTTCATACTGAAATTTTTCTTTTAAAACAAATACAGAAAATCATGACTTATTATTTGAAATTCTTTTTACTTGAATCAAATTAAATTATTTTAAAAATAAAAACCCAATATTTCTATTTATATAATATGTTCATTTTTTCTTATAATAAGAAAACAAGCAACTTTAAAATCAAATATGTATGCATGAATACTATCATTCAGATCAAGACTTAGATACAGCAATAAAAATAATTAGTTCAAGTTACCTAATCTTTTATATATCATATTAGAAATTAAGTTGCCACATTAAATCAATTTATCTAGAATAAGCAAGATAGTTTTCCTTTATAGCTATGTATCAGATCATGCAATATATAGAATAGAAGATACATTCGTCAAGAGTCAAGAATCATAAGGTACAACACTTAATAATAGTCATAGGGTACAAGAAGCAATCGAATCATACTAGAAAACAGTCAATATAAATCGATACAAGCAACAAGTTACAGTCATACAGTCATAAGTGTGAGGGGATGAGTGATAAGGAGTGATGAGAAGATTAATAGTAATGCAGACTTTGTAAATAGTTGTACAGTGTTGAGCGAATTATTTATTTAACAGAGTGATGGCATTCAGGAAAAAACTGTCCTTGTGTCTAGTTGTTCTGGTGTGCAGTGCTCTATAGCGTCATTTTGAGGGTAGGAGTTGAAACAGTTTATGTCCAGGATATGAGGGGTCTGTAAATATTTTCACAACCATACACACACACACACACACACACACACACACACACACACACACACACACACACTTGATTAAGGTTAGCAAACAGGCGATATTTGGAACAAAATATTCAAAAATATCTTAGGACAAAGGAGAAAAAGAGAAGGTGGTAGAACGTGTGCTGGCATACTAAATAAAAAAATTAGGACTTAGGCATTTGCATCCAACAATAAAAAGCAAGTATTTAAGTCTAGGGTTAGCACATTTCATTATTTTATCATTGCAATTTCTAGTAGTTTTCATTATGAGAAAAGCTATTTTCACAGGCATCCCATGTGATTTGTAGAGTGAAACTGAAAGCAGTATAGCAAAAACAATTTACATTGCTGTAGTGCATCATTTGTCTTTTGAATCTTTGAATTTATCAGAGCAATATAAAAGTGCTATGGCCTCATAATGTATTGTTCTAATGAGAAAGAACTATTGAGGTGAGATAAATGTTATTGTAATTTCTAGATGATATGCTAGTGATATGAGAAACAAAGATAAACCAGGGTTATTAATCCTTACACAATGCTCTGTATTGGGAAATAAACAATTCTAAGTATCATTAAAGAATCTTACAGTTGTATCATTTCCTAGGGAATAGGTTCTAATGAATACAGTGATTTCATTCACCTACATCACCTATATTGCTAACACATGATTCCTTTAACTATAGTTTATTAAATAATACATAATTGAATAGATACCCAACATCCTAAGCCATAAACTAAAACTTGGCAATTACAGTGGACAGATTCAGCAACTCCAACTCCAAGTCATAATCAAGCAAATCATTTTATAGTGTCTATGGAGATTCTCAGTCATCCAGGTCTTGGTGTCCCAAAGGTGCTTTTTCAAGAGGCAACTGGACTTTCTGGTTTTTTCTTTGAAGACGTTTTGCTTCTCATTCAAGAATCTTCTCCAGCTCAGCCAAGAAGAAGCTTCTTAGATGAGAAGCGAAACGTCTTGAAAAAGCACCTTTGGGACATTTTATAGTGATTGCAATCTGTGAATTAATCTAAGATTGGATTCATGTATTCTTATTGTGACACTTAAGATCTCCTGAAATAAATGTTTCTGTATGAAATAATTGCAAGTTTGTTTCCGATGCAAGTTTGGCATATCAATTTGGACATCTACATAAAAGTTCGTTCTCTGTTGAAATTTAAACTGTACCCAAGAATGCCAAATTATAACGTGCACCTTCAAAATGATTAAAACCTAGGTTGTGTGCACTACACACAGATAAAGGTTTTTCCACCCCATAAATATATAATATCATATTTTGTTGTATTACACCAATACTTGAAGACTTTGCATCCAATGTTGCTGACAATATATTATTTTATCAGGATAAGATATAGCTCGCAGTGTGGCATATGATGATTATGTTCTGATCAAAGTTGTAAGATGATTAAGAAAAGGCTGGATATTTTCAGGGTGTTCTTTTTTGTCATGCAGAAGTGATAATTTAACTCTTTATTTCTATTCCTCTTTATTGGCTTGACATATGCCTCCATAAATTTCAATCTAAATTTTTTAGACTAAGTCTAGAGTTTAGAAATAACACCTATGTGGATTTTTCAGAAAATTCTGTTATGTATCCATTTTCCTTATCTTTATCCAAAGCAATTTCTAGGACATCCCTTCTTTCTGCTACCATGATCAAAAGAAAAGAGCTTAAAGCATTTAAATTAAGAGAAGGTATCTCTGTATACCTCAGGGATGAGGAAAATAGCTCTGAGGCACTTTCAAAGGGATAGGTCTCTCATTTGAAATATATAGACAAGAGCTTTTCATTTGTTTTTCAAGCTCTGGCTTGGAGCCAAGAGTGTCCTGGAGTGTTGCCTTGTGCCTTGCAGGCTAGTCTGACCTTGGAATAACAGATGCTGGAAGGTGTCAAATTCTGTTACTTTCTGTATGAAATTCAGAATAGCAGGTTTCTCTCACCCAACTTTTTTTTAATTTGAAAGGAAATGCAAATTTAAAATGAATGGACCTTCTATTAAATTGATGTATAAAACAGGAATCTCACTTTTGAAGTACAGTTTAGAACACGAAGGACTTAAAATGTTCCCAGTAGAATGACAACATCTGGAGCTAAATGCCAAAAGGATGTCAGTTATCACTGCATTTCCACTTGGAACCTACTATTTCATGTAATTCCATTGCACTATGCCATTCTATTCTGGACAGTCCATTATTCTCATCTGACATATCTACTTCATTTTAATCTGTCGCTCTATTTTCAATTGTTTATTTTTGTTTGTAAAACATTCTGTTTATAATGCAAACAAACTCTGGTTTAAGGGTGCCAATTACATTTTACTACATAAATAAAGACAGAGATGGATTTAATTGCATATAGTATGCCCATTATAGTTTAAGTTTACTAGATAAATAATTTAAAGTTAAGGTGGGAATTGGCTACCTGATCATCACAAATTATCATACCAGCCAGCTGGGTTTTCAAATATGTTATCAGATAATATCAGTGGCAGGAACAGCTGGAGGAAGTTGATCCATTTTGGTTGTTTAAGACAAAACTCATGCATGATGTTCCCATGCTGAAAAGACATGTTGGAGCAAAGGGATTAAATGCTTTCCAAGGCCATCAAGAGAATAGCAAAGAATTTTTAGATTTGGAAGAGTGGAAGGAAGCTATCTAGACTGTAATAGATGCTTTTCTTAAAGCACACAAATAAAATGACATTTTAAAAATATTATCTTAAAATAGATGTCTTTAGAATGATTAAATTCAAAATATTGAATGAGAAATATATTTTATTTTTTCAGGTACTTCAATGAGCATTCTTCAATGCTTCTGGCATTCTTCAATTAGCATATGTTATCTGACCTGAATGTAATATCAAATCGAGACATTGGTGGTGGTGATAATTAACTACTTACACATTATATGTGTATGGATGTATGTACACATGAATGTAAACTCAGGCTAGTGAGAAAGAGAAGGAAAATTCTCTTCCATTTTATTGTGAATGCTGAATGAACATCATTAACAACCCTCTTTTTTTTCCTTGCTATCATTTATTTATTTATTTTTAAAAAGGAGAATATATACATTCCACTAGGTGACACCATAATACTTTAAGTCAACATATAATAACATGGAAATTTTGGCATTGCTCATATGTGAAAACAGTGGGTTAATTTCTCTATTTCACTTGGTAGAAGGCCATAATACCTGAACTGTAAAAATAATATTTATATGACCAATAACTGAGTCAATTTTCCCACTAGTGACCTAAACATAGTATTAGCTCTATCACTGAACTGCAAAAGGCCGATCCTGTTACTGTAGTTTTGTCACAAGACTGGTAAATTACAAATATAAATTGTCCCCTTTCTTTCTTTATGGTGAATTCAACAGTTTGGTCAATCTTTAAGTTGACTGATTGCTAACCTTTAATAAAACCTACAATATTGTTAGTAAGGCCTTAAAATAGTATTAACCCTTCAGGTCTGTAGTTAGTTAGGACAGAACATTTTCAGAGATATACAAATACTCCAAGCCTTCTAATCTTTCAAATTGATGTTCTTCCGTCTACTTTTTGTGAACATGGGCTCCTCTGAATAGGTTTCTGAAAATAAAATAATTTACTTTTACAAAGGGGGCAGTCTATAAAAAAATTATAAATCTTTGTAGATAGCATGTTCAATTGTGAAAACTGTTTTAAATAAGTTACATGAAATTATTGCATTAGGGAAAAAGTCTGCTAGAACTGCCTAAAATTGAGTGTATTTGAGAAACAATCCACAAATCATTACAAAGAATTTTCTGAAAAGTGCAGCCACGGTACAGCATTTCTTATGCAACAATGATCTGCATGGAAGTATTTTTTAAAAATCCTTTTTTCCTACCTCATCACAAATGTCATTGTCTAAGGTGCACAGAAGAAAATTTTTCATAAGTCTGAAAGATTTTAAGCAAAAGGCCTTGAGCTTATTTAGCTAGAAGTGTACTCTTACAACCACACGAGATATATTTGGAGAAAAAGAAGCAAAGCATTTAAAGAAAATACCATATTGAAAAATGGGATGTATCTATTAAGGTTTGAGTTTCTCTGGCAGCCAGTTGGAATGGCTTGAAAACTAGGCAGGGAGAGCAGATTCCAAACATCCAATGTGTAGAAGGAGACCTAAGAATATTTTGGAGATAAAAGACTTCTGCAACAGGGTCAGTATCAAAATGAAAGAATAGAAAGATTGTTAGCTGCCTACAGGAAACATTTGGAAGCAATTGTTTGCAATTTCTTTTGCAAAAATAGGCATTATAAAACAGTGGCTGGAAGAGTGGCAAACTGCTATACCGGCCTTGTTAATTATTCTCTTATTCTGGATCTATAGAAAACATAAATAATAAGGATGGATTCAAAGTTTTGTTTAACTTTGTACCATTTAAAGGTTGTATCAGCCTCTATTTACTTACAGATTCACTAAAACATATCGTTTGACCAGATGTCTTTAAGCTTTTACATGTAAATACTTTGATCATAATTTCCAAGAAACTTGTCTTAAATGTGCAGTGTGTCATATTTTAAACTTGTAGTTCAATGTTTGTACAATTCAATCTCTACAGAATCTTGGGACTCTATTTACTAGTCATGTCTGCAACAATTTAATTTCTACTAGATCTTGAGACCCTACAATATAGACTCTGTAGTGGGGAGCATAGAAAAATATGTATATAGCAGCAGAGTGTTTTATTTTTGGTTGAAATGTATTCCATCTACAATTTTAATAAAGTGGTGTATGGAATAACTTCAATATTGTGGTACATTCTAAGTGTAGAAATGATAGTGTTTCTGTAACCTATTTGAGTTTATACCCAAAACCAATTTGTATTAAGTCACTGAGTTGATGTTCCAGAAAATGAAACATCCTATCATATTTGTTTACTGAGCACAAGTATATCGATGTTGGCAACAGTACATTAGATAGCTATGCAGATGTATCAGCAAGGAAAATTAAACTTAAAATGGAAGAGACAGAAATTAAATACTTTATGAGAACATGTGCAAAGTTAATTATGATGCTTTTTTTGTGGGGGGGCGGAGGTAATTGCACATAACCAGAATTAGAATTCGATATCACATCAGACAGAAGTAGCAGTTGTCCCCCTTTTCTGTACTTAGAATCTAACCTATAAAGTGCCTGCTTTGTATTTGTATGGGGAACTTCCAGGGAAATCCTTGGCAGGGTCTAGACTAGGAAAAGGGGGGGGGGGAATACCGGAAAGGGAAAATACCACATCTTTATTGATAGTTCCTTTTATTTATTTATAGTACCTACAACCTATCTTAATTCTAAAGGACCCTGGAGGTATACAATAATGCAAATAAAATAAAGAATGAAATAACAATAAAACCATAATCAAATTTTGGCCAAGAAAAACTTCATAGATGTGTTTATAAAGTCACTTGGAGTCCAGCCCAAAGAACAATTTACTTTGTATACACTTCAAAAAAATTATAACCATGCATAAAAGCCGCATACAGAAAGACCTGCTAAGTGTTCTATTATAAGAATGTGTGTATTTTCCCAACATATAGTTAGCACTAACTTTTTAATTTTAAGAACTACATTTATGTATAATCAGTTTTTTAAAAAGTCAAAAAGTTATGTTCGAAAGTAAAGAATTACATTGATTATAAAATGAATAGTTCAATAAAATCAGACTGTAAATTCATGATCTTCATAATTTCTACTATGGGTTATAGAAGCCATGAAAGTAATGTGGTGATTGTATTATTAAAACATTCAGCAAGCTTAGATTTATAGTAGTAAAGGGGAAGTCCATGACCCTGTTGGCCAGTGAAGACCACACATCCTGTTTGTTGTGTGCTGTATAAGGCACAGAATGCCCACTGAGAAGGTAAAAGGCAATCTTGTTTACTTGAAAAAGGTATTAGCACATTAGCAACCTACCCCCCACCTTTGTAGCCAGCCTATATTTTTTCCCTTTGATTTTATTTAGTCAACAAGCTTTGAGTCAGGGGTCGACTTCTTCTTTTCCAGGAACTGAACCCCAACTTTGCAGTTTTAGACCCATTAATAAACAATTTATATCTTATCTTTTTAAGCATTTTGCTAAGCATTAAAGCATATCTAAAGTCATTTTGTTAGGCCAAGCTGTTTCTTATTTAATTTTCTCCTTCAAGAGATAATAAATAGAAAACTTCATTCTCAGTTATTGCAATCTATGATTGCATAGAAATACGGGGTACTGGGTGTTTCCTTCATCAGATTGATAGGATACCTGAGTTCACAGGTATTGGTATCTAACCAACAATGATTGGGACCAGGAACTCTGTCATTCAGCAACATAGGTATAAGGTGAGATATCATGTGGCTGTACAAACTTAAAATAGCAGTTCAGGCAGTTCCAGTTGCCATTATTAGGTGAATCCTGTGCAGCCAAGGTTTTCTGCACATATCACTTTTACAATTCCTTTTGACTTCCCCATTGACTTTGCTTGTCGGGAACCAGCAATGAAGGTTGCAAATGACAATCATTAGGATACTGCATTGTTGTAACTGAGAGCCAATTGCCAACCACCTGTCAGGCATGAACAATCAGATCCACAAATAAAGCTTTCAATTGACTTTTTCATTGTTTAAGTCTATACACAGTATTGAACCTGCATAAAACTAGATAGGGTCAATGACATACAAGGGAGGGGAGTTGGATTTTGTCCTCTTGTGACTACATAGAGATTCTAAACTAATTCTCCACTTAACTCCTCTTGACTTTGTCAATTTCTCTCTGACAATGCCCCCTCCTCAAAACAGCCCTCTCATTCTTCCATGGCATCTTCATCTTCTGAGTTCACATAGGAACTTGAGTGTGGAAGTGAAGCCATTTGAAAGCAGTTCTTCTTTCCTGAGTCTGAATCAAGTGGCTCTGGCTGGCTGGTGGCACTGGCTGGAGCAAGTGGTACTGGCTGCAAAACATTAACACAATTAGCAAGTTTCTCTCTACTTTCCCTCAGGAAGCAAAAGGAAAACTGGATGGTTGGGCATCATCAATTGTCCCATATCCATCAAAAGGTGCTCTCTCTGTTAATCCCTTCACATACATTCTTGGGATAATGCAGGGCAGGGAGCTGGTAGGTCATGGCTTATCAGGGAAATCTTGATGGATCTGCTGCATTAAACTGGGGGCATAGACAGAACTGGCATTTTCCCAGGAATGTTTGAAGTAGTGGTGGGATTCAATTTTTTTTACTACCGGTTCTGTGGGCGTGGCTTATTTGATGAGCATGGCTTGGTGGTCATGTGACTGGGTGGGCGTGTCTTGGTCATCATGTGACTGAGTGGAAGTGGCCAACTTGACATCACTCATCTCAAGTAGTGCCTGGCCTGGCCTGGCCTCACCTCAAAGAGATACAATTTCCTTCTCTATTTATTTACTACTACTGAACATCCAAAATACACTATTTAATCCTATGTATATATGCCATATGTGTACATACATATTACATAGTATAGTGTGTGTATAGGCACACAAAAAGATACGTTACTATATATATTGTATGTGTATGTACACACATTCACACACACACAGCTCTTCTAAAACTATACATTCAACCTCACTGTGTTTGGAAAAACACACCATAGTCCACTTTCTGCCACATATTTAACTATAACTTCTGTACATTAGAACATTGTACATGCCTTCAGATTTACTTCCTTAGCCTGCACATGACTGTTAGACCCAGGAGATGTCATGGATTGAGTAAAATGTGGTGAAACTCACTTAACAACACTCTTGCTTAGTAACCAAATTTTTGGGCTCAATTGTGGTCATAAGTGAAGGACTATCTCTGCTTTCCTCTGCATGGCGGGACTTGTTTTAGTAAACTCCTCTCTACTTAATGCTATATGTTTTACTACATTTCATTATTTATTAATATACCCTTTAGCACAAAAATAATCCAAATTCCAGATGATATAAGGTCTCCTGCTGGAGCAGAGGGTTGGACTAGATGGCCTCCAAGGTTCCTTCTAACTCTGCTGTTCTATGATTCTGTAAGGATCTCCTGCTGGAGCAGGGACTTGGACTAGAACAGGGGTATTCAAGCTTGACAGCTTTAAGACTTGTGGACTCAGCTCCCAGAATTGCTCCTCCAGTCATGTTAGCTCAGGAATTCTGGGAGTTGAAGTCCACAAATCTTAAACTTGCCAAGTTTGAAGACCCTTGGACTAGATGACCACCGAGATCCCTTCCAGCCCTAGATTGCTGTGCTGTTTCAAAGAGTATTCTGAAGCCAGGGTTTGTGTCCTTCCTCTCTTTTTTTCTCTCCCTCCCTCTCTCCCTCCCTCCCTCCCTCCTTCCATGTATCTATCTATCCATCCATTCATCCATATATCTCATTCACTTTCTCTTCCCTCCTTGTCTATCCCTTTTCTTCCTTTCTCTCTCTCTTTCTTTCTTTCCCCTTCCTCTTTCTTTTCTTTCTTTTCTCTTCTCTCCACTCTCTGTCTCTCTTTCCCTCTCTCTTTCTCTATCTCTTTCCCTCCCCCTCTCTCTTTCCCTCTCTTTCTATCCCTTCCCTTCCTCCTTCCCTCTTTCCTTCTAAAGCTAGGAGAGGAGATCCACCTGAAACACACACAGGCTTTCAAGTGCCCACCTGAAACAAACACACACACACACACACAGACATACATGCTTCTAAGTGCCCAGCAGCATTGCTCATTATGAGGGTTCTTCCTGGCCAGTCTCTGGGCAGGCAAGGCTTCTGGGTCCAACAAAGGGGTGGCAAGCAGGACTTCCTCCCCTCCCACTTTTGGGGAAAGTTAAGGGCTGGGAAAATAAACTAGGAGAGGAGACCCACCTGAAACACAAACACACACACACACACACACACACTTAGCACCCAGCAGCATCGCTCGTTACAAGAGTTCTTCCTAGCCAGTTTCCGGTCCCATGTTGCCTGAAAAAGTGGGCAGGCAAGGCTTCCGGGTCCAACAAAGGGGCGGCGGGTGGGATTTCCTCCCCTCCCACTTTTGGGGCTGGGAAATGAAATTCAAATGAGGCGTGTGCTGTAGCCTCGCCCCCCCCCCCAACCAGGCAGCTCCGGGCTAGGCAGCTTTCCCAACTGCCTGAAACCTTATGTACTTTCTTCCCACACTGATAAAAAACACATGGCGGGTAGGCTATAGGCTTCGTGCAGCGGCTTTGCTGCACTTCTTCAATGTGCTGTCGCTGCATTCTAGTCGCCGGCACTCAGGTCCACCCCATTGAGCCCGCTGCACCGAAGGGACTTGCCCAAGCAAGTCGAGCGCAGTGGTGTCACACTCTGAAAGAGGCGACTGGAAGCAACTTTTTTTCAGTCTCCAGCTGCCTTTTTTTCAGCGCAACCGGCTGGCTATTCCCCTCCTTCTCTGCCTGTTTGTTCTATATGGCTGAGAAGGAGAAGGAGAGTAGTCGGCCAGTTGGGGGAGGCTTCTTGCGCTACGAAAGAGGTGGCTGGACATATGGCCACCTACTGGCTGGCTGGGCTGGGCTGGGCTGGAAGAGGCGCGTCTGCCGGGAGAAGGAAGAAAGCTTGCTTCGGGAGGGCAGGCAGGTGTGTGGACGTCCCTGGGCCACTGCACATGCGCACTGCATGTGTAGCAGCTGCACACGCAGTGCGCATGTGCAGCAGCTGTGGGACATCCGCCTGAGCTACGCCACAGCCACTATGTGGTAGGGAAAGCTAGGAGAGCGACCAGGGCAAGTGAGCAACCAGGTGACCGGGTGACCGGGTTGGGGGCATGGCCAGCCAGGGGTCGCCACTGGTTCGACAACCCACACCAAATCACCAGTACCGGTTTGCCCAAGCCGGTGCGAACCGGTTGAATACCACCTCTGGTTTGGAGTCCTGGTAATCCAGCCAGTGAATCAAATACTACATGCCTTTATCCCTTTGCTTAGAGTCCAAACTCTCTTTTATTTAGTCCCTTTGCACAATCATTGGTGGCGATGGTGCATGCTCCAAGCACAGGTTGCTAGAAGCTAATCATTAATTAGTAAGGAACATTGAAAAACTGAGTGGACTTTCATGGAAGGTGGCAATTGTAAATGAAAGGCCACAGGATTAATCTACTGGAGCATCTTAAAAGGCCCTACAAAGCTCATATTAAGTTTCTTAGAGGGCCGAGTAGAGACCAGGAATTTGGTAGAAATACAGACTTTGTCCTCTTCAGCTACTGATGGCACTTCTTGTAGGACAGCTTGCTGCATCTGCTGTTTTAATAGGGCTTGGGCAGCCAGTGCTCTTGCAAAATATCCACTGCCTCAGGGATGGAGGTCTCCTCCCTTGAAGCCGTCAGTACGACCTTTGGGTGTTTGCCATACAAAGCTTGAAAGGGAATTATAGCAATTAATCTGTGGGGAGCATTATTATAGGTAATTTCTGCTAGGGGAAGTTATGAGGGCCAGTTATTTTGGCTGTAGATGTAGTAGCATCTTAAGTACTGCTGCAGCATCTGGCTGGTTTTCTCAGCCTTACCATTCATGGCAGGGTAATGGGTTGAGGACAAATTAACCTGGACATTCAAAAGTTGAAACAGTGACTTCCAAAACCTGGATGTAAATTGATTCCCCTGTCTTATAAAAGTCTGGGTGTCCTGCCTCTGTAGTGAAAGACATGGTCCAAAAAAAGTTACGCTATTTCTTTGACTGTGGGCAAAGCCTTGCAAGAGATGAAATGAGTTATTTTGGTAAAAAAAAGTTTCATTACAACTAATGTGGATGTAGAGCCATGGACTGGAGGTAAATCAGTAATAAAACCATAGGACCATACACCAAGGATGGGGTGGAGCTTAGAGTGATCATAAGAGCCCTAGTGTCTTTTGATGATGGAATTTAGCTCTTCTGTAGGTATGGCAAGATGCAATGTAGCCATGACATCCATCGCCATTTTAGACCCCCCAAAAGTGTCTTAATGTTCTGTGTAGCATATTGAACACTTTCCCATACTTTGCTGTCTTGTGATCATGGCATGCTAATTCTTGGAGCCCGGTACATATGTAATGTATAAATCGATGCTAAATCTCTGCGCCTCTATCTTCTTTCAGGGACTTCTGTTCTTTTTGCCACTACTATTTACACTGGTTCTCTCCCACTACTTTGTCCCTGCTGGCATAAATGGGGAAAAAGCTAAATAGCAAGACTTTGATGTCAGCCTTCTCTGCTTCAAATCTCTTCCAGGTGTGCACACAAAGTTGATAGATTTGGTCCAAATTCTGTGGAAATCCTTGTTTTATGAGTTCGGTACAGATTTGACCATTCAGTCCTAAACTGAGCAATTAGGCTACCTCCTTTCCATGTAGTCTGTAGCGATTAATTTGAGTTATGTATAATTTGAGTTATATATGCTATGTATACTCTAACCCTGTTTAAGATGATGGATCCAGAGGATGGCTATCCACTACTCTTATAGAATATCCAAAGTGACTTCTGAAGTTGACCATAAATTTCTGATAATTATCCATAATTGTGTAATTGTTTTCAATGATTGGAAATGCCAATCACTGAAGCTGTTAGCAGACTCAATACAAATAACATCTGTGAGCAGTCAATTGGGAATTTTGCTGCACAATTTCTGTAAACAGCACACTGCACTATGAAGTTTTTCACTATTTCTTATTCTCCTCCGAATCTTTTTGGTAAACTTGCATGGCTTCTCTGTACCAATGGTTGCACAACTGGAGCTGTGGATGATGCCAGAACAGTTGGGGCTACTCGCTATGCCAGATTCTGTATCTGTTGCACTAGTTAAATAGCACACTTCATTCTCTATTCTCTACTCCATCCTGATACCACAGTACAGTGTTCACTACTCTTTGGTCATCATTGCTCCTGATTGGGAATCAGTTGCTATCTAAGTAGTTTTTTAAGTTCTCCAGAAAAAAAGTTTGAAAAGATTAATGTTACATGCAAACAATCAGATCCACATGTAAAGGTTCTAATACTCCTTTATTGCTCAATTCTATACACAGGAATCTTCTCAAACAAACATTTTGCACATGTGTAAAACTAGACAAGGTTCAACAGCATTCATTGGGGAATTAGACTTTGTGTTCTTTGACAACGTAGAGACTCTGAACTAATTTCTTGCTTGATTCCTCCTCCTGGCTCTGCCTGTCTCAGACACCACTTGAATCACACTCATGTGACTGCAGGGATGCTGTAGCAACTCTAAACATTTTATTTATTTATTTATTTTTCAAGCATGTATGAGAAAAAAATAAATATAAGTATGAACATAACATATAAACATATAAGTATAAATAGGTATAAGTATATACATAACAAATGCGTACGAATAAATAGATAAATGGGAACAGTAGGACAGGGATGGCAGGCACGCTGGTGCACTTATGCACGCCCCCTTATATGATATTATATGATATGATAATATAAATAATGAGGACCCCCTCCCTTGTTTAGTGCTGATGTAATTTCAAATCATTGCTAACTAATTAAGCAAGGACTATCTGGATTATTGAATTACAGCCCATTGAAGTTATAAGTTATTAATTCAGCAGTATTTGAGAACTACATCTGCCTTTAAAACTGTTTTGGGAAAATGTGTTTGCATGATTAAAGACAATATGGAAGGAAGTTATGTATTTTGTCCCTATCCCAATTGGTATTGTTGTCTTCTGATTCTGTCCAGCAGAATTTTAACAGGAACAATTTTTTTAAGTCACCACTATGCCAAACATAAATGAAAAGAAAACAAAGAAACTATAAGAGTGGACATTGTAATATAATATAATGGCTCCTGTTTGAATCCTCTTTCTTTTTTCTGTAGATTTTTTGTGTACTCCATCTTCTGGCTCTTTCTTCTGCCATAGTTCTAGCCAGAATTCCACCCATGGCAGTCTGTGGTGGATATAAGCAATCCTTGGGAGAAGTAAAAGAGGATGAGGGTAAAATGGCAAGATATCAGAGTGTCTTGCTTGCAGCAAGCATGGAAATAAGGTAGAAATTCCAGTCAATAGGAAAACGCCCACTATGTAATTTCATAATCTTCAGCTATCTGTTAATCTCCAGCTAATCTTCAGGATATGTTTTCAGGTTGATAAGGATTCAGAAAATTGGTTTGTAAATAACATAGAAGTTCATTCCTAAAAAGACATGCCCACGCACTTGTTCATTGCAAAGCCATTAGAAAGAATTCCAAAGTCTCTAACCTAATATTTTAGGAAATGATTTATGCCTGAAAAAAGGATGACTTTTGGACTAAGTCAGCTTCCCAAGAACCTAACATTAAGCTGCATAAAAGTCTCATAGGGACAAAGGTAGATTGTATGTTCCAAATGGAAGGAACCATAGTTTGGACTTCAAAGAGTTATGAATGAAACTTATGAATATTTCAGTCATACAACTAAATATAATTTTATAAATCCCATGCAGAAATGCTATGTTTATGTATATCGAGGGAGCCAAATTGATATAGTGGTTAAGGCATTCAGGCTAGAAAGTGGAAGAATGTGATTTCTAGTCTGCCTTAGGCACAAAGGGCCTTGGGCCAGTCACTTTCTTCTCAGCCCTAAGAAGGCGGCAATGGAAAACCAATTTTCAGAAACCTTGCCAAGAAAACTACAGAGATCTGTTTAGGCAGTCTCTTAGAATCAAACATGATTGAATGGAAGAAGAAAAATATATATACTAAAATGTATACCTAGTGCCAAGTATATAAATAATACAACCATACATTTCTTAATTACAGGATTTTTAAACCATCTTAAGTCCAAATCCTTTTTGATTTTATGGAAAATATATTCCTTTTTTCATTGGACTGATGTTATACCTTTCCTTTAAGAGTAAAATTAAGTGCCTTCCCCCCATTAAAGTTATTTGTGAAGAGTATCTATTTGTAAGATGTTTTTCCGAACAAAGGTAGCCTAATTTGTTAACAGTTAACTGAACACTTTAAAAAGGGCAGTTCAAAAACCTACAAACTCTAAGGCCTACCAAGATTATTTAAAGTTATGGCTAATTTTGAAAAAGGTTTGTTTTGTGAAGGTTTATACACAGCACCACTTCTCCTATACCACACTGTAACATGTTTTGCTTGGCTGTCTATTTTTCTTGGCCCTATCACCTTCCCAAGTGTAGTTCTAATTTACTACTGCTGCCAGTCAGAGCTTAAATTACATGAGAACTGGAGCATGCATAGCTCCTTTACTTTGTTACTGCTTTCTTATCTACTGGTTTTAAAAAGCATGATTTGGTTGAACTCATGAGAAATGAAGGTCACAGGGTGAAACTTATGGTTTTAATTATGATCACCGAAGCATTTCTCTGTAATTTTCTCTATAATTTAAGCATTGTTGTAGTATTCTACTAACCTCATTCTCCTCTACTTACTCACCCACCTCTTGGTCCAAGTCATTTCCATATTGTAACTAAACTATCCTATTTGGAGGAAACCTTTAGTCATTAGGGTCTTCTGCTGTCAGGTATAATTGAACTAAATTGCACTAAAATAATATTTTAATAACATGTTGCCCAATCCATCCTTTTTTCTAAAGAACCTAGTTTTGAATTTGTTGGGTCACTATGTTCTACTTTGATTACTCATAGTTGTGCCTATGTAACATTTAATGGTTGGATCAGGAAGTACAAAGGGATCTGTTGATACCAATTTTAGAAAACAGAAAGGATACAAAAGAAAATGGAAGGTATATTTGTAAGAAAATTACTTAAAATGACAAGAAAGAAGTCATCTTTTCTTTCTTTAAATACTTACTCTTTGGATTCTAGCAGCATTAATATACCTTTGTTAGTGAACAGATTTAATGCAGTTCAAAAATAGAAACTGATACCAATGAAAGGTTTTGTAATTCTGGTTTATGGAAAGAATCACTTTTTTTCACGTTGAAAATCCTAATCCTGCCATTAGTGAAAATGGATAAAATAACTGTATTTTGGCTGGAAATGCACACCATGAGGCTGGATCATGAGAAAATAAACCTGTATTTGATTATAATATTTCACTACTGTCTATTAAATAGAGTGCTAAATGATAAGTGTGAGAAACTAATGTCTGGACTAGCCCATAAAAGAATTGGTCCTCTTCAGCTGTAAAATATTACAGTGGAATCTAGTAATTAAGTGAAGGGTATGATGAAAGACTTAAGCAGTCATGATGTGTACTCTGCAAGGTAGAGCAATTCTAGCATTGTTATACTGACTGCCTCAGGATGAGTCAGAAACCAGGTATGTGTAGCTGGATGCATGAATTGTTGTTAATGGTTTTACACTTTAGTCATCTTCCACATGGGTGGTAAATTCAAGAGGTATACAGTTTCAGTCCTTTGAATCAGATAACGTTGGATTTCATTTAAAAAATTGGTATTTTTAAAAATAAATAAATTTTATATCTAGTATATTTAATATTGAGATGTTAAAGAATGTAACCAGATTTGATCAAGTAAAATTTAACCTGAACATTTTTAAGGTGTTGATTGAATAATATCCAAGACTAAGTTAATTTAATTTATTTTCCATTAAAATCAAACTTAATATGTGTGGGTGTTTTTCTTTCCAATTTTATAATTTATATAATTAAATTGTAAACCTTTTTATGGTTCTGTAAATACTTATAAAGAACCATAATAAGGTCATTTTTAAATATTTAACAAAACCTACACAATGTTCAATAGCTTATTTCAGGGTAAATATCCAAAGGTTTGCATCTTTTAAGTAAACCAAATTATGTTTAGTTTATTACCATACAAACTATCTGAAAATAAAGCCTAACTTTAGTACAAACAAATTATACTTTTACATACATTCTACAATTGAAAAATAAATATCCCACAAACACAATGGCCATTGGAAATAATCACAGTAGAAAATATCTGATTTCTGAGATAAAATACAGAGCAGTGTTTCATGCATTGTTAAATTATGAATTATGGTTTTAAAATTATAGTATTTTGCTTCATATAACATGTTAATCTACAACTTCATTAAACGTATAATGTAATTTTCAATTTTTTCTGGATGTTACGATGTATTTTTTTTAGTACTCTTGAACCTTTTTGTAACCACATATGGTAAAATAGTCTCTTTTTTTGTGTGGTAGTTCCTATTGTGTATGATTTGTTGTTGTGATTTGTTCTTCTTGGCAATCATTGACAGACCATCTATAAACCATCTGTAGAACCTTTTATAACAATTTTCTCTCAATTGCAGCTTGGTGTAAATTGTATTGTAGACATAGTTCTCCCCCCATTGTTCTACTGTTATAACTTCTTTGTTTAATTTTGTTAAACAATTTTTAATTTGTTCTATCTCCATGTCATATCTGAGTAACAATTTGCAAATGCCTCCTAATAAATGATTCTGTTTCACATCCTGTCATCTTCCTCAGCTGTCTCTCTCTTTTATTTTCCAGTTATTTTCAAGTAAACCATGGAAGATTCTTTCATTAAGTAATTATTTTTGTGTTTTTAGTCCATTTCTTGATTCCAGGTATATCATGTTTGAAATCTGAAATCAGATTTCTTTCTTATTGTAATTGCTTCTAAAATAAAAGATATTTTATTTGTCTGTGATGCTATGATAAGTGAAAACCATTCAATAATCGGGCAACCAAACTTGGGTTCTGGATTACCACCAGTGTCTGCCTATATTTCTGCAGTCCTCGTATCGTATCATAATTATTGGATTTCTTATCAGGCTTTGGTCTTGGAATAATCAAAGAGTTATTGTCTTTACTATCCAAATACAGGAAAATATATATAAGAATGCAATGGAAGAGAATAAAATCCTACAACTTAACATACTTATCTGTGAATAATTTTCACTGAATACAGTTAATTTTTAATTCTGAAGAAATTAGTCTGTATTGGAATGCTAAAAACAATTTTGCTTCAGTGGACTATGACTGAAATTGATTCACTTAAGAGTCAAAATTATTCAACATAATGAAAGTATAGATTTGGCTCAAAGTCCCTGAATAGTTGAAAAAACATAGAGAAATCAGCCTAAAGTTTATGATGATATAAATATATCAATGTTGTAACCTTTTAGTGTTATGTGAATAATGCATTTGTCAAAGAGAGCTTTACCTTAATTTTTGAAGTAAACTTATTCATGCTTGAAATTTGGACTGGAGACTGTCCTAACCTGCTAGAAGAAACACCTATAATTTTTATTCAATTTAGTTATGATTTGTCTTTAGCTTGCACAATTTTATATTATTCTGTTGCAACAACTTGGCTTCTAGGCTAGATAGCTATTTTCTCTGAAGTCTCATATATTTCTGCAGAATTTATTAACAATTGCGGAATAATATAGCATACCTATTATGTGCAAACTAAGCCTTAAAGGCTAATATATCTACAGTTATTAAAATAGCATGTAATTATATGTTTATATGTTAAATAAACAAACAAATAAATAAATAAATAAGTACTGGAGCAACCTGTGCCACCTGCTGCACTCCAGATTGGCCAAATCCATTCTTACATAGCTTAATTAATGCCTTCTAGGTTTCTTTTATCTTTCCAGACATTTAATTTTTTTCCGGATTATTTTTTAATTAAAATCAATGAATAAAATAAAAGGCAGCATCCTGCAAAGCAAAATAAAAATCTTACTCATCATATTTATTTTCAGGAATACCATTAAACATTTCTACTATTTAGATTTAGACATAGAACATGAAAATTATTGATGCTGTCAGCTCAACTTATTTTTTAAAAGAATGCCTATCCATAGCAAAAGAGCACAAACACAGCCATAGAAAGATCAGCTAGAATAGTAGAGGGTATTTGGTAAGCTAGAAGAAGCAAGAGAAAAGTTTGCCTTCTGGTAAATTACAACACCTGGCTATATCTATAGTGTGGTAACCATTTTAGAAATTGGAAGTAACTCTAGAAATCATTTAGCATAGGTGCCATTTTGCCTTCTCCAAATTTTTAATGTGCTCAGTAGCATGTGAAACTTGATGACATAACTCTATAGTTCAAGAAATGGCTGAAAATTCAGGGAGTCATAGTTTTCCCAATTGGACAGCATTAGAACGAAGGATCCAACCTAGTAGTCACTAGGGTTTGGATTTTCCCAGTTTTTGTACAATATTATAAAAGTGTCGTTTGTAAAATATGAACCTCTATGCAAAATGTTCACCTCTGTTTCATGACAAGCATTGCAACTTTATTTTTTTCCAGCCAAAGTTTAATATGAGCCAGAAAGGAAACATACTATATTGTATCATACCTACTTACCCACCAACTTTTCTAACCTCTTCTATATTTTCTGATGTGTGGAAACTGTTCCATGCTTCCCAGCTAATAGAGACACTGAAAATTTAATTTTGTCATAAATTCTGTGGGAAGTTGTGGCTATAAGAAGTACAATATGTGGACTTACAATCAGGTAATGAAAGTAATAAAGTGATTTTCTAACTTGATAGAAAATTATCCAATCTAATTATAAATTGAATTTAAAGTTGGATGCTAACCCATCATCATTTATATATCAGTCAATATGTATGTAATTAAACCATAATTCATTAATGTTCATCCTATAGTGATGCTTTAAAAGAGGCGCAGATTAAAACAATGCTCTTTTTTGAGGGGGGGGGGGGGGGGCCCCTGAGTACGGTCTCGCCCCTAGAAAAGAATAAAGCAATTCTGTCTTTTGGAGAAGGTAGGAACACTAGCCTTCGTTACTGTTTATCTGCAGTCATATTTAGACTATGCTTGAAGAATTGGAAATCACTAGTGAGGAAATTGCCACCAGCAAAAGAATAGTATCTCTTCTTTTATGGTTATGATTTTGCTAGCGTGACATCTTTCTGTATAATTGATCATTTTTAACAGCAATATTATACATATTGACTTGAATGTCAACATCCAATAACTTATCAAGATTCCATGGTAATTTCTGAATAAATGTTTCTATGATTGAATAAATGTTTCTATGACTGTTGGGGGCGGAATATAAAACTTTTTAGGTTTCATAACAACAGATCTTGCCTTTATTTCTGAGTGTTTTGTTATTTTTAAGAGATTTCTGTCTGGTTGTGTTGCTCTCTATGAGGTGGGGGGTGTTCAAATTCAGCTTTGAAAATAATTAAAGAGTTACAACTTTTACCCGGACGGATTTTTTGAACTCCTTAACTGGGATGTTCCATTTACAGTACAGCACTGGGGAAATGATAGTACAAAAAAATGGTTTCTTCCGAGCCAGTCGAGGTATCCCCAAACGTGTAGCCCTTTGTTATCCAATTACAGAAAAAGGAAGTTTTTAACCCTTCGTCTTCCAATTAGGTGGGCACGTCGTAATAAACGGAAAGGGAGAAATACTGCACCATTCAAAGTGTGTTTGAAACGTATTTCGGGACAATTCGGGAAGTAGGGGGCCTTTAAGGTGTCCCGAAGCAGTCTCAGACCTGCAAGCAGCAAGGCAGGAGGAGCCGCTGGGCGCTTCGCCGAATGCATGCCTTACGATGCCTGAAACTTCAAGCGTAGAAAGGTTTCCACCAGGCCCCTCAGAGTGGCGGTGTGGAACTACATTCTTTCTCTGCCAGGGGCTGGCTTGAAAACGAGGAGGAGGAGGAGGAGGAGGAGGAGGGAAAGGCGGCGGCTCTTGGAAGTTTTGTCTGGGCTGTCTCTCTCTTTTGTGTCCATCTTCGTTTGAGTAACAAGACGGAGAATCCCGGACAGGCTCTTTGCTCTAACGAGCGGCTGGACCTAAATGGTGGCGGATTCGAGGACCAGTTCCGTCGTTGTGGCTGCTATGAGGCTGCTTTGTTTCGCGGTCCAGGCTCTTTGCCTCAAGTGATGGGACGCACCGCGATCGCTGCTGCTCCTGCTCGAGCAACGGTTGCAGCGCGTGTTCTTTCCGCCCCGCGCTCGCCCAACTGCACAGCCAGCAACTCTTCGCCAGGAGCGGCCGTCTCCGCGACCCGTTTTCTGAGTGTCCCGTGAAAGATCCTGGGGACCGCCGCCGCACACTCCGGGCCGCTGGTGACCCGGCTGGCTTTCGGTTCTTCCAGCGGAGGGAGTGGAAGCAACCGCGAAGCTTTTTGTGTTTCGCTTTCTGTCGGATGGTCCCGCAGCGCGGCCGGGGAAGCCCCTTTGGGATAACCTGGAGGAAAAGGAAAACAAAGCTTTGGGCTGCTGAACTCTTTTTTTTTCTTCGCCGTTCTGACAATAGAAATTCCAGTTGAGAAGCCGGGACAATTCTCTTCAATCGATTTAGAGATGATTTAGGACACCGCTGCTTTTGCATTAAGCTGATTTTGGATTTATGATTCGGATAGTGTTGGAAGCTTTTGGAAAAGTCTTCCCTTTCCCCCTCTACTATCAGCTTTCCCGTTTGGCATGAGACTATCGACAGGCTCCACCACCTGGAGACAATGTTTGCAGAGTTTGTTCATGTCTGTCTCTTTGGATTGATATGTCTTTCTTCAGGTAATCCCTGCTCCCGATATGATTCTTTTTAATATTCCACCGTTAAGTTTTCTGCTGCCTGTTTTCAATTCGGAGAAATAAGGCAATATGAAACGATTGATTCGTACTAATATTATAAGAAGAACCTGATGAAAGTTTTTGAATCTGGAAACAATGGGTGATTTATGAAAATATTTCATTGTAAACTTCAGATTGTCTAATAGTGAGCATTTTAAAGTTTTAACTATGTTATATGAACTATGCAACTTCTATTCTTCACCATCTTTTCACTTTTTCCTGTTTGAGATAACATCCTATTTACTGGGGTAACTATCTTCTTTCCTTCTCTTTCCAACTAGATAAGCACATGATCTGGTTTTCACCCATGTTTGGAAATAAAGGCAGGCATTTGGCACCAGAAGAACTGGTTTGGTGCCTTCTCACTGGGCAGTTTGCATACTAAATAAGCATCTAAGAGGTTGTTCTAGGCCTATCTTCTTGAGTGCAGAAGTCTTCAGGATTTTAGCGCTACTGTCCTATCCTGTGGCTATTCAATCAAATCGTCTATTATAGAATGTATACAGTTTAAAACATGGTACCTTAAGGCAGTTTTCTGCCAAGGAATAAAAAGTTGGTGTGTATCCTGCAGCATAAACTATTATTATTCCCCCCCACCTTCTCAGCTCCATCTTGCTTACATCAGTCACTCTGATTGGTGAAAGCAGTTTTATGAATGCAAAAGCTATAATTAAAGCAGGCATAAAAACTTTACAACTCTTTTCCATGTTGCTATGATGTACGTAGCTGTACATTAGATTCAGAGATGTTAAAGGGGAAGGGGAAAAAGATGTTGGAAGGAAGACAATTTTGAAACACATCTTTATTGACTATGTGTTAAATTGCTAAAGGGAGGCAACAGGATTATTGTCATGGATAAAGAAAAGTGACCTCACTATATATTCATATGGATATGTATGTATCTGTGTGTGTATGTATATGTATTTATACATACATACAAGAATATATATGTGCAAGTTTAATTACATTAGTTTACTGCCAGGTAAAAGTTCAGTCCTATAGCAGTTTGATTGTGAGTTACCAGCACTTGAAAGAAGTGGATTTCTAAAGAATTTCTGCTTGGATCAAATCTATCTTTGCAACATAGGCTGTGAGTGCTCACAGAACCATGTGTACATTAATATGTCTGTAAGTATTGTAACTCTGTATAGATGTAAAGCCTATTATTTTGTATCTGTGTCCTCTTTTAAGCAAATTGGAACCTTTGCGGAGATTTACCTTGTTCACACGTAGATATGCAGTTACTTTGAAAGAATATATGAAATGCCCTAGTGTATGAATAGTCAGAATATTGCATCTTGAATGTATCTTCTTAGCCAATTTGGTGTAGTGATTAAGGCATCAGGCTAGAACCTTGGAAAGTATGAGTTCAAGTTTGCCTTATATATGAAAGCTGGCTGCATGACTTTGTGGTTGGCCAATCACTATCTTTCTCTCAGCCCAACTCATTTCACAAAGTTGATGTTGTATGGAAATAGGAGAAGGTAAGTATTGTGTATGTTTGCTGCTTTGAGTTATTTATAAAAATAATAAAAGCTGGATTTAAAAATAGTACCTGAATAATAACCATGGATTTCTGCCTCTGTCTGGCAGCCTGACAAGTGTTAAATAATTCAGTTGTTATAATCCCATGAAATGAGATTAAATATAAGAACAATCTAGAGAGAAAACGAACCATTTCTCACGTGCACAATAGGAAATAACCCATAGGATAGAGTTACTGTTTTATGGGGCAGCTGGCTGCTGCTCTGTAAGAACAGGACAGGTGACTAGTTGAAACTTTCTTTTCCCTTAAATTATTGAGTAATGTGGTTTAGGGAATTTCCATTATTTAATGGAATGTTTTTAACCGCAAGGTTGAATATAAATCAGTCCCGAACAAAAAGTAGGTTGGCTTGGCTCTTTGATTCAAATTATAGTCAAGTCTCATTGTGATCAAGGTGTTTTTTTTTGCCTTTTTTCAGGTTTGTTCTTATGCGAATTATGAATAAAATATGGTTAAGAATGAAAAGTTTCATTAAAGGTTAAAGGTTATTAATCATTTTTGTTTTATTTTAAAAATAGTTGATCAGCATTAGAAATTCTATAGACAACATAGTCTTGAATCAAAGTGGCATAGTTATTTAATTTAAAAAAGCTTTCCATATTTTTAGTCCTTCTTTATAGAAATGTTATGAGAAGTTGTTGTGACATTGGTTTTTTCTAATGTGTTTCAAAATATAGATTGATATAGCTAGGTGAATGTATAGATAGATTGGGATTCTGGATAGGATCTATGAATTTTCCAAATTGAAAGATTTATATTTATCCCGTAATTCCCTTACAGTAAATGCAAACATCTAAATGTTGGATAATTTATCATTTTTTAAATTTTTATTTCTGATTTACCTTTGTTATGGATAAAATTAGAGCACACTGAAAACTCTGGGTCAAACTGTGATGTAATTTTAACCCAATATGTATTTGCTAAAAATTTATGGAAAAAAAACTTGTAGGCAGTAATAGAATTTATTACATTCTAACTGGAACTCAGCGGAATGTATTCCTAGTGAGAATTGCATGCAGATCAGTGAAAGAAGAGAGGACTATTTGTAGAATATCAGGTAAAAGTTCTCTCAGCAAGACCAACTTTACGTACATTTTCAAGCAATATATTCATGTATTTTATCATTTAACTCAATTGTAATATTTCTTAGGAGGAAATTGAGTGTCAGGTTTGAACATATAAAATAAAATATTATGTAGAGAAATAGTAGAAACAAAGCATTTTTAATAGTATTTGTGTCTGTCAGTATCCTTAACAAGAGATCCTGAATTCTTTACAAGCATAATTGTATAACTCTATGAGTAAACTGATAATTTCATTTGAATTATAATTGGTCAAGATGATATACACTGAGGTTTTTAATAATTACATTTTAATCTATAGATTGCATGGGTTCACAAACTTCGCAGTACCAAAACCACTTGATGTAGTTCCATACTTCTGCAATTTTAGTATGAAGCAAACACTAGAGCAAATTTTAACAGTAAAATGCCCTATGTATTGCCCATAAGTGCCTGAGATTGAGATCCCTATCTTAATATTATGCTTTATAAAGTGTTATTTATATAGAAAAAAATACTACTTAACTATTGTTTTTCAGTTAGGGTAGGGGAGCAAGTTTAAATATTCTTGCTAATTAAAAATCTGTGACTGACATAATTATCCTTGATAATTTTTGTATTGATCCCTTATTACTTTTATCTTTACTGGACTATTTTATTCTATTCTTCTATTCTAAAAAATTCTCTCAGTGAAGAGATATAAAGGTAGTATATAAATTCAAATCTCTGTTAACATTTTTTGTTGCTGTAAACCTTTCTTGTCCTTAATTGTCCCAGGTCAAAATTTTATTTTGGCTGTGTTTTGCTAATTACACAACTTTATTATAATAGCAAAGAATGCAAATCAGTAACCATTATTTTAAAATCTTTGCTCAGAACCATGTAAATTAAAGACTTTTTTAAAAAAAGTTCTCTATATCTGTCTGTCTATATCATCTATCTATCTATCTATCTATCTATCTATCTATCTATCTATCTATCTATCTATCTATCTACCTGTCTACCTATCTACCTATCTTTCCATTTTAACATTATGATAGAAAATATGCATAAACCTAATTCAGCTATTTTTTATACCAGAAGGAAGTGTCATAAAAAAATACCAATAAGAAACAGACAGCAACCCAAACAAAAATTCTTACTTTAAGATCAGAGGTTTATTGTTTGTAATAATTTGGAACATAAGAAATAAATAGATATAAAAGATATAATAGCAGTAGTACACTTATATTAATAAGCTATTGCAATGGGGTCCAATGACATACAGCAGGTTCTGCAAGGACTGCCATAAATCAAAGGCCCAGAGC
Source organism: Notechis scutatus (assembly GCF_049901735.1). NCBI lineage: Eukaryota > Metazoa > Chordata > Lepidosauria > Squamata > Elapidae > Notechis > Notechis scutatus. Next base: position 44,267,597 of record NC_142013.1, read on the forward strand.
TGATCTCCAACCCTATCTTTTATACTTTTCTTATAGCCACATACATGCTTCACAACTTCACTGTCACTTTCCTTAAACACCTGTGTACGTTACTTTCAGTTCCTCATTTCCAACAATTTCATTCTTCCTGTTTTAAACTTATCTAACTAAGTGCATACTTTGTAAAAATATGTTTTCACAGTTAGCAACGGCTCAGCAGGGTTACAAATAGTTCTGGTATATTTTGAAACCATCCTAGCTGAAAACTTTGGTTCATGTCTCTTTCTTCTGGGGCCTGCTATCATCCATAGGACTTATTGAATCTAATAGATCAATAAGCTATATCTTTGATTCTCACAGAAGGAAAATTTTTATAATGTATCAATTTTTGTAATTCAATCAAATCATGATTCTAATATTATTTTGTCTCCAACACAAGAATAGAAGTTTTTCTGAGTCAATTCATATAAATAAATTGCTATACAGTAGCAGAAACATAAACATACCTAATTAGGTCCTAAATAAATTAGAGGAAACCTTGGTTTTTCCAATGTGTCATTAAGTAACAATGTTAAAATATAAATTGTTTACAATTACAACATTCATTTGCTTCAAAGGGCAAGAGTTTTATGCATGATGCCTTTTAGTAGTTAAGTAGTCCATAATCATATCTAGATAATTGCAACTTTATGAGTTCAGAATATATTTCTGGATGTATGTGTTTTTCGTGTGTTTGTGTGTGTGTGAGAGAGAGGGGGGGGGGGGAGAGAGCTGCATTTTTCTGTGACTACATTGCTGAGAGATGCTTACACAATATTTATTGTAACCTTCAATTTTTTAAATTTACATTAGGAATAAATAGTATTATAACTAAAAACAACATATCTTTTGACTACCAGTAAGATAACTAAATCACCCTGAATTAACTATGATATAAAAAGTTTAGCTTAATCAAGTGAATATCGCTGCTTGTATAATTTTTCATACTGAGAACATCCTAGTCCATTTATACATCTGTTTTGTCTCTTTTTTCAACTTGTGCAACTTCACTGTGAAACATATCATATTGGTTAAGCTGATACACCTGCTGGTATCCTCAGTACGCACCCAATAAATCAAAAGTTGACTTTACTTTATGGAAACTAACACCTGTTTCCATATCTTTAAACTGTGGTATTTTACCCTAATCTGGGGTAAAACTTACAGAATAGAGAAATATATTGTAGATAAATATTATTCCAGCAGAGAAATTTTAAATGTATTTCGATGTGTAAAACAGCATATGATTTCAATAAAGGATAATATTTGTAGCTCAGGTTGAAATGACAGGTCCTTGATGCTCTTTGAGCTTGGTTGCGTTCTTGCAGATGTTTCATTACCCAAATGAGGTAACATCTTTAGTGATATACCTATAACAGTATATGATTCTTCTATCTATGAATATATCAGCCAATTACAATATTAATAATTTTACTGTGAGTAAAAGTAGTAATGACATGTTTCCTATTTAGATGTCCTTGCCTAGCATGGAAGAAAAAGTCCCTATATGATAGTGACCTTAAGGCTATTTAGTTAGCAGACACATCTAATGAGGCAAGGACAAAATAGATAAGTTTTGAATGAGGATTCTATGTCACTCATTTTGTCATTTGTCCTACCTCATGGACCATTGGGTTATTAGCAATCCTTGAGCAGAGCCGACCTGTATAAAACTGGTAAGTGTCCTTCCATTGTAAAGTTCGGTATACTTGTATACAGGGAAAGTGCTTAAACTACTGCCTCATATTCAATAAGCAAATTATTCTGATTTTAATCTGCTGCTTTAAATGGGATGTTAAATCTAATATATTTATTCGTTCTCTTTGGATACTGACTTTGGACAGTTTGCAATAACAGAATAGCATAAGAGAGACAACATACATGAAAAAGGCAAAAATAATCAAATAGGAGCAGTTAAAAAAAACCTAAAACATTACAAACAGAAAATTATCATTCACTGTATTCCAAGACTTGAGCAAATAGCCAAGTTGCAGGCTTTCCAGAATATCTATCGAGTGGCAACTGCACTGTTACATAATCCAATAGCAATTATATAGCTACAAGATCTGTATCAAGTATAAATGGATAATGTTAATACTAAATTATTGTTTGATCTGATGCTACAATAATTTAGCATTAACATTAGCCACACATTTTTACCATTCTATCTTTAGCATGCATGTCTGAATGATACGAAGATAGTATGTCAGTATAAAATATTAAGTTTTCAATTCTTAGACAGCAATCAATATTGCATTAAAATATGCTGGTCAGGAACTTTGAACTCTTTCCCGGGTTTTTTTGGTGGTGGTGGTGATTAAGTTTGTATGACATTTTGGAGGTTTTTCCTTTTTTTTCAAGAATAGACTTTTCACTAGGAAATGAACTAATACAATTTTAGTCAAAATAGCAGCAGAATGCTTATGTTGTCTTCATATATGTTTAAGAATTGTTTCTTTAGTTCATTGGCACATTCTTCCAAAATGCTTTTCAATGGGGACTTTACTAAAACACAAAAAGACACAAAAGTTTTATAATCTGTAATTAATATATTATCTTTTCATTACAAGCTATATACCTGCCGTGCGTGCTTTTTTACAGCTTGTTGATTCTAAGGTGGAAATCACTTCAAAATGTTTAAAGGAATTTCCTATTTTTGAAAGTTTGAATCAGTCTTATGTGTCTATTAAAGCAGTGAGTATTGTAAATTGATAAAGAAAAATATAGTTAAATGGAAAGCATTGTTATGGCAGATGCCAGTGTTTTCATAATATAACAGTAGTCTTCTATAATTAATTTTTAATCAATAACTTTAAAAATATTAGTTTCTATTTGTGGCAAGGAGAGAATTTAAATTAAAAGAAAACAACAAATATAAAGATTATGCCAATGATTAAAATTCATTTCCTCTTTCCCTTGTGAAGTTGCAAAGAAAAAAAAACTAAGATGCAAACATTGTGTTTACTCTGAATTTTCTTCTGCTGTCTAGTTTTATCTAAGGGGGAAATTCACACATTCAAAATTTTAAAAACTTGAAATGAATGTGATCTCATTTTGCTGTTAGCATGGAATTACAATGGTAATATAATTGTACTTCTGTTTTTTGTCAAGCTTTCAGCAGGAGGGAGGGAACAGATGATCTGTGGGTAAGGATTTATATTTTTTATCAAAGACTTTTGTGGAATCTTGAAAGAATTTAATTTGGTTTTAGAATTAGGTGTGTGATGCCTAATCACATTTTAGGCATATCACTGGTTGTTCATTCTGTAGGCTTTTAAAAATATACAGAATGCTTTTACACCTAATGTGTGTCTAGGACAATCTAAAGATGGATTTAATGAAATGAAACATGCATCAAACTAAAATATAAAGATGAAAGGCAAAATTGCAAATTGCAATAAAAATCTAATATATAATTATACAGAGTTGCTTGATAGTGAGATAGATGGCATATTAATAAATAAATAACGTATTCAAAGCTTAGTGCAGCTATGCCTTTACCAATGATTTGTGGAACACTCAAGAACAAAAGGGCTTTTCTGCCAGTGTTAGAATTGGGCCTCATCATAAATATGTTATAAGCAAGCTCATATGCCTATATGTGATAAGCATTTGGGGTTTGAGATGCTGAAAGAACCTTAAGCAGATATTATTTGGCATAAATTGTGATTTTACCGTTCAAAGAATATCACAGTGTGCCAAAGGATTCCTCATTCCCACTTCCCCTTTTTTTATTTCCTTTTGCTTTTAATTTAATACAACATAAGCATTGAACCTAAATCCAAACATGTTGCAAATTTAGCCTCTGGGTTCTTTTGCTTAATTTAAAAATCACAATCCTGTTCACAATGTTATTAAAAATCTTCTTTTGCTGTTCCTAATCATGCTTAAAGTACATTAAATTCTGTTTAAATGAGAGACAAGTTGGTGTAGTGATTAAGGCACAAGGCTAAAAAGCTGTGAGTTACTTTCACCTTAGGAATGACCTAGCTGGATGACCTTGACTCAAAGACATAAACGAACATAAGCTTCACAGTGCTTTACAGCCCTCTCAAAGCGATTTACAGAGTAAGCATATTGCCCCCAACAATTTGGGTCCTCATTTTACCCACTTCGGAAGGATGGAAAGCTGAGATAACCTTGAGCCTGGTGGGATTCGATCTGCCAAATTGCAGTAGGAATAGCTTGCAGTACTGCACTCTAACCACTGTGCCACCAAGGCTCATTTTCATTCTTCACAAAATATGAAAATTATGTAATTGTAGGCAGCTATTTAGGCATTATGTCTTACCTATTTTTCAGTGAAGGAAGCCAGAATCATGTCCCATTAACATAAACATGTGGAGCCCAGCATTTCTTTGGTTCTACTTTTCACAGTTATTATTCTTTATGAAATACTTACCCACCACATTCAATAAAATTCTGCCCTCATGTAGCACAAATACCTTATTTCATGTCCTGCTCTCAGGAATGATGGAGAACAGTTTTTTGTTTTGTTTTGTTTTACTTTGTTAACATTCTTCTATGTGACATTGCTTTACGAACTTAAAAATGCAATCATGTTACTCTCTTAATTTACCACATGAGTTAGTTTCTGGTCCTTTCTTCTTCTGTTCTGAAACTTAATCAATTTCCCAGAATCTCTCTTAAAGTATAGTGTTCGGAATTGGATCTAGTACACAATTTTTATTTTCTAAGTGAAGAACTTCCCATTTGTTTAAATTTCAATTTGCTATTATCAGTTATATCATGATTTTTCTCATTTTTCAATGTTTTTCAGGATTTTGGATGTCCTAAGCAAGTATTTGTATCATCTGTACTAGCTCAATACCGTGCTTTACTACAAAACTATGTGGTCAGGCTTAGTTTTTGGGAAGGAAAATAAGGGGTGGGGAATTCTGTCTCTGCCTACCAGCATCCATTGGCATTCATCTGGCTAGTGTCCTGTCAGTGTGTGAGAGAGTTGAGGGCTGTTTGGAAACTGAAACAGTATTTGCTGTGTGAGCAGGAAGGAGCCAGCAAGGAGCCTGGCCATGGCTTAGTTCAGCTGTTCTGTACTAAAGCTGCTTGGTGCTATGAAACTAAAAGTGAAACTGAAACTCCTCTCCTCTGCTTGTGTTTTGCATTTGGAACAGATTTCTTTTCAGGTGGGGAGTGGAGTAGAACTCCTTAGCATCAGATCATGTTAATAATAATATAGGAAATATTAATGCTCTGATGTCATTTCGAAAAACCCTTTCTTGGTGAGCACCTAGAAGCCAAGAGGAACATATGTGCCAAATTTCAAATTTGTAGGCTTTATAGTTCTGGAGATTTTGTGATGATGCGTGAGTGATATTTTGCTTTTACATATATAGGTTTGGAAGGGGGTTTTCTCTTAATGAGAAACTATTGATGGGAACTCGGAGTATGATTTTCAAACATGTACAAAGTCACTTAATTGTTATGTAATACTGCCCCAGGATTTCTCAGATATCAAGATATGAGCAGTTCCTTTAGTCACATAGTTCTGGAGATGTAAGCTTATTTAATGTAACCTTAAAGCTGGACCATATTTACTAATCTTAAGATCCAATCCTGAAACTTCTAGTTTGATCTTCAAAACTTTCTAATGAAGCACATACTTTCTATTTGAAAGAGGCTTAACTAATTAAAATGACATGAAGAAAAATGAAATGTTTCAACATTATTTTTTCCCTTTGTATTGAAGTGGAGAAAAAGAAGTAAATCACCATTAATAGATGGAGATTTTCATTGGCATTACAGTTTTATAGAAACCATCACAAGTTTACAATGAAAAAAATGTTTTACTGCATTTAGGCTATACTATATAATGGCCCATTATTCATTAACGGTTTGTTTATATGATTTGTATCACCATAATAAGTCCTAGAGCAACACTTAGTATAGAAAAAAAATAGCATGAGAAGTTATTTCCATATTATTAAAACAATCCACACAGCAGCTTCATTTATCATCATGTATGCAGGCCAACTTTTTAACTCAGCCATTTCATTACATCTTCACAGTTTCATTACTTGAGTAGTTTGACTTGCAATCAACATCTAATTCATGAATGTTTGTTTTTTTCCTGCCAATTAAATGCAGAATTTGTTTGACATAGTTTATTTTCTGAAAATCGAACATGGCATATGTTGTTGCTCTTTAAAAATGCATGTGATGGGCATATGATGAGGATGTTGGCACAAATATTAACTTCTGGCTGAATGTACAGCATTTCTGAGGTTTGTCTACTCCACCCAGACATCTGCTGTAACTAGTCTTCTGTGTTGTACTTGTTAAAGCTTGCTGCAAAAGCCTCAAAGTAATAATTCTCCATTCCAGTTTTGAAAAGCTACAATATAGAAAATTTTAAATAGAAGCCTCTGTAAATTGAAATATATTTTGGAGGGATAGGGTGAGGCACAATGTTTTTTGGAGGGTTTTTTTGGTAGAGAAAAAATGTTCAGGCATATATATTTGATATTATCTCTACTTATGTATTTAGTATTTGAGGATACATGAGTCAGTGTTTTATAGTTTTAAAGCTGACAATTTACTGAATAAGGTTGAAACAGCTACAATTTTTTTGGTTTTGTCCCAAATAATATGTGTTATCTAGAGGAGATATTATATTAAAAGATTAAATTTTCTAGCACAAAAACTGATATTCAGACTTCTACTATACTTAAAATCTAGCTCCAATATTTAAAAAGATGCAGATAATTTTAAATAAAAGAAAAGTAACATGAAAAGTATACAAAATTATTAAACAATGGAAGTAATTAAAAGGATGCATAGGTATAAGTAAGCAAAACCTGCAAGGGTTAGGAATCACTGAATAAAACCTTACTTTCAGAAATCACAATCGTATTATCTTATTAGTACAAAAACATATAACTTGTTTGTGAAACACTTTCCAGTTTTAATAAGGATCAAACATGTTGTTTCCAAAGTTATGTTACAGTTTACTTAATACTGTTTAAAATAATGTATCTTGTACGATATACAGTCTTTGAATAGGCCGTTGTTTATTCACATCTTAATTGTTGAAGAACTCCATTCCAGGGGGAAAAGCTTTTGTTAGTAGTTCATTATAAGCTCAGGGGAAATTGTTGTTTAGGTTCACTTTCTTGGTTGAGCAAAGTAAATAAAGCTTGAAATGTTGATGTATTGACCAAGCTTTATACCTGAATGCATCCTAGAAATGAAAGTAAGCAGTGAATCTTTAGCAGTAAAATGCTTTAGATATAGATACTATGCACTTCTGCTGCTGCTGTTCTGCATAGGCTTTAACCCCCTTAGCTAAATAATCACAAGAACTAGATATGGATACAAGTTCAAGAGTGGAATACCACCAACCACCTCTCTACATGGATGACATTAAGCTGAGTACTAAGAGTAAAACAGATATTGATATGCTGATCCACCTGACATCTAGAGAGGACATTAGAACATCATTTGGACTGAATATGTGTGGCCAGATAGTAGTCAAGAGAGGGAAAGTAGTTAAGACTGCTGAAAATGGAATTACTAGACATACAGGACAGCTGCAAGTAGCTTGTAATCCCAAAGTCAGATGGCAAGCACAATAAAGCAAGGAAGTCAACAGTATTCATGTACCATCAAAGGAAAAGACATTTATTGAAGAGCAAACTCTGATTATGTGGAAATAAAAATATCCACATAATCATAAATGTTCTGCCAGTCATTAGATATTCTGCCAATATGATGAGCTGTCCAAAGAAGGAGATAGAAACTGTCCTGGGAGTTTATCACAATGTATGGAGATTTCCACCCTATTTGTACACCAGTTGGAAAGAGGATAGGGGGCATTGGGTGAATGTCACTGCCATAGATGAAACCTAGAGCTTCCAGGTGTTCATCAATAAAGATGGTACCCAAAGATGAAATGTTGAGAAAATGTCTGAGGCAGGAAGATCAAGTAAAGGAAGTGCAATGTCAAGACAAGACCCTGAATGGAATGTACTATTGACAGATAGCTGAGATTATGAAATCCTACAAGTGACTTGAAAAAGCTTGACTAGAAAACAGCAGTGAGGCACTGATAATAGAAGCACAAAAACAGCTGGCAGGCGCCAGATGTATAGAAGAAGGGTCTACCACACTAGATAGGACTCTGGCTATAAGTTCTGGCTATTCAGAGAGGCCTCAGAAATGTTTAGCACATAGAGGCAGGATGGAAGATGCAGGCTGGAACAGCATACATTGAAAGGCATAACTAATTAGCTGGCATTGCATACAGGAATATCTGCACAGTATATGGGCTATACCCTCCCAAGTCTGGATGGGAGAATCCACAGAAGTTCATAGAGAATAAGAAGGCTAAAATCCTGTGGCACTTCCAGATCCAGATGGACAGTCAAGCAGCTATTTTGGTAGTGGACAGGGAACAGAATACAGTGGTGGTGATAGATGTACTCATGCCGAGTGACGGTAAAATCAGGAAAGAGTGTGAAAAGGGGCGTTGTTATAATTACCTGAGAATGCCATTTCACGTTCAACTGAGAGAGAGTCTAGTTGTGGGATGTCTCCGCCTTGTCAGGTGACTGAGTCTGCCAGATGGTTAACCTTGCCACCATTGCTATGGTTACCCCAGCTTCCAGCAAAAGAATCTTGACAGACGTTGTTGTATTCTGAAAAATATTAAAATATCCTTTTCCCCTCCTTTACCAGACCTCCTCAGGATGGGTCTAGACTCCCTCGCAGTCGAATGAGAAAGGGTGTTCTCAGGTAATTATACCAACGTCCCTTCTCTGTTAGACTGCTGTGATAGTCTAGTTGTGGGTCTTACCAAAGCCGGCATGCCCTTGGGAGGTTAGGTCTGGCCCTTATTTGTCTGCTCCGATATAACTCTCTGGAGCACCCATGTGCCAAAGGCCACATCTGCCGAGGTGAAAATGTCCAGATGGTAATGATGGATAAACAGGGAAGGTGATGACCAGGTGGCAGCCCGGCATATCTCCTCTATAGATGCTTGAGTAGCCCAAGCTGCTGGTGTGACTGTACTCCTTGTGGAGTGAGCCATGAGTACTGGGCATGGGAAGCCCCCGGGTCTCATAAGCCAGTGATATGCAGGATTGAATCCACCTGCCCATCGTAGATGGAGAAACCCTGTTCCCCAATGAAGCCAGTTGAAAAGAAACATCTATTCCGTTTTATGGAACTAAGAAGTCCTTTTTACATATATCTTCAATGCTCTGCGAACATCCACAGCATGCCATTTCTTTTCCAATTCGTGAGTTGGATTTGGACAAAAACCTGGTAATACCAGTTCCTGTGCTCTGTGGAACAAAGAGTTAACTTTCAGAACAAAGGTGGGATCTAGCCTCAGGACCACCCTGTTATGGTGAAAAATGCAAAGGTCTCCTCTAACCGAGAGCAGGTAGGTACCAACGCCCTTTCTAGCCGACGTGATGGCCACCAAGAAGGCCACCTTAATAGTCAGAAATCGAAGGCCAATCAATCTCAGACGCTCAAAGGGAGTTCCCGTAAGAGTCCGCAGGACTTTGGACAGGTCCCATGTAGTGTACCTGTGGACTACCGGTGGACTCAGATTTGATGCCCCTCTGAGGAATCTGTGGACTAGGGGATGGTGAGAAACGGACTCCAATGACCCCATGGATAAGACAGAAGACAAAGCCACTACCTGTCTGCGAAGAGTATTGGATGAGAGCCCCCTGTCCAACTCATACTGCAGAAATTCTAGAATGCCCCCAATAGAGGCATCCATGGCCAAACGATTAGTCTTATTACACCAAGTACAAAAAATCCTCCAAGTAACATCATAAATGTGATTGGTAGATGCTTTCCTAGATGCCTGTATAGTATCTATGACCCTAGAAGAGAAGATGTCCTTGGTTAATGACCCCCACTCAATCTCCATATGGCCAACTGAAGCCAACAGGGCTCTGGATGCAATAGCATCCCCTGGCTGAGGAAAATCCTGGACAGGATAATTCTCCATGGAGGGATCACTGACAGGTTCACCAGATCCATGAACCAGGGGCGTTTGGGCCAAACCACCCTGTCCACCAACAACTTCCTGATTACAGCTGGAATGAGAGGAAGAGGTGGAAATGCATACAAAAGACCCTCTGGCCACTGGCACCAAAGGGCATTGATCCCTTCCGCCTCCGGTGTGGAGAAACTGGTGAAATACCTGGGGAGCTGAGCATTATTTGGGGAGGCAAACAGGTCCACAACCAGGGATCTGAAAATCCCAGTCATTTCCCTGAATAGGTCTGGATGGAGACGCTATTCCGAGTGGTCTATCTTGGCCCTGCTTAGCCAATCTGCTTGTACATTGTCAACCCCCGAAATGTGCTCTGCCCTTAGAAATAAGAGGTGCCTCTCTGCCCAAAGACCTATTCACTCTGCCTCATGCATAAGCGCCTTGGACCTGGTTCCCCCCTGATGGTTTATGTGCGCCTTGGCTGCCACATTGTCCATCGTTATAAGGACATGGGTCCCAACCACTTTGCCCCGGAACTGTCTGAGGGCCAGATGGATAGCCCAGAGCTCCAACCAATTGATGGGATGAGTGGTCTCCAGCTGGGACCAGAGCCCCTCAGCCATCTCTGACTGAAGATGAGCTCCCCAGCCATACAGGATGGCATCTAATAACCACTCGGTTGGGCTCCTTGAAGAGCTAACCTACGCTAATGGCTGGGAACAGCCACCACCTGAAAGATCGGAGAACTGCTCGGGGAACTGACACCTTGATGGCCAAGTGGTTCCTGCATGACCTTTGATAAGAAAGAAGGAACCATTGTAATGAACGGGCCTGAAGTGTCACCCATGGGATGATGGATTTTCAAGATACCATCTTGCCCAAAAGCTGAGATAGAAGAGACAGGGGCACAGTCTGATGTTGTCGGATCTGCTTGGCCAATAACTGAAAACTCTGTTGACGATCTGGAGACAGGAAGACAGGACACCATATCTATGACTGCTCCCAAGTGTAGAAGTAGGTTGGTTGGATGCAGATGGCTCTTCTTGATGTTTATCAAGAATCCATGCAACTGCAGCATCTGCAAAGTAATTTGGAGATCTCTCCTGGCAGTGAGCTCTGAGAATGATTGAATTAAAATATTGTCCAAGTAACATTGAACTCTCACTGGCAGTGCTCACAAGGAGGCCGCAAGGGCCATCAGTACCTTTGTGAATACCCTTCGGGCTGAAGAAAGCCTGATTATTGGTAATGTCTTCCGTTGTAATAGAAATGGAGAAATTTCCGATGAAATGGCCAAATTGGCACATGGAGGCAAGCCTCCATCAAGTCAATTGATGTGAAGAAGTCGCCCTCCCGAACGGTCTCTAATATTGAATATTGAACGCTCTCTAATATGGTTTGGAGTGACTGCATTTTAAAATGCCGGTAAAGGATATAGTTATTCAGACGTTTGAGATCTAGGATTGCTGTCCAACTCCCGAGGCCTTGGGGATGACAAACAAACAGGAATAGAATCCCTCCCCTCCAGTACTGCCTGGATAGTGTGAATATCCACTAAATGTTGAATGGCGGTTTCTATGAGGACCCTTCTAGCATTGACCCTAGAAATGGGGCAGCTAACAAAAAACCTTGGTGGAGAGAGGAACTCGAGACAAAGTCCCGACCTCACAGTTTGTAGAACCCAGGTGTCAGAAGTTGTGTTCTTCCATCAAGCAGCAAAGAGGAACAGTTGGCCACCGATGGAGGAGTCAGACATGCAGCTACTTTGAACATCGGAATGAATGACTTCCTCCTCCTTGAAAGGGCCAATTGCCCTGTGAAGGAGGAAACTGTCTACCTGACAGTTCCGGATGTTGATCTTGCCGGGTTGGGAAGGTCCTCTGGGAGCATGCAAACCTGGAACCAGAGTCTTGCTGGAAGGAAGACGGCCAATAATATGGAGCTGTTCTTGTTTCAGCTCTCTTGAACGTGCAAGGAATCTTCCGTTTGCCCCGGGTCTCCACTAAATAGGGTTCCAAGGCATCTCCAAATAGCCTGTCCCCTTTTAAAGGGGCTGAAGCCACCTTCCACTTTCTCCTAGCATCTGTCTGCCAGTTGCAGAGCCACAATAGTTTCCACGCCATGACAGAGGTTGCCATGACATTAGTGGCATACTTAGCCAAATCGAGAGTAGCATCTGCGGTAAACTCCGTGGCGGCTATAATTTTGTTCAAATCCTGATGCACTCTGATGTCTGAAGCCGGCACACACTCCTGCAACTGTTTTAACCAGCGGAGCAAAGCCTGCGTGAAAAATGATGCCGCTGTAGAGGCATGGACCGCCCAGAACGAAGCCTGGTGAGACCATTGCTGGGTGTGTTCAGAGCGCTTATCCTTCCCTTTCAACACATCCTCCGGTTCCATGGGAGTCCCTGAGCGAGATGCGGAACTAACTACTGGGGGGGGGTCCACTGAGGTGAGCTGCAAGGCTTTTGCTAAATCCGGACCCACATAGAATTTTTTTATCAAAAGAGGATGGGGTAAGGCCAGTGTTGGGGGAAGCACATTGCTTCAGCACCACATCCAGAAATAACCTAGGTAATGGCAGAACTTCTGCTTGGACAGTAGGTTGGGAGAATAGTGTATCTCCCTGTGGCTGTCCTTGAAAAACGGGCTCTACTGAGGTCTCATCGAAGGCTAACTGAGCAGTATTCTTGGCCTTGTGTAACAGGACTTGATTAATCAATTGTCAATCCTGAAAAGACAGGCAATTCTCTTCATCTTCTGAGAAGTTTGAGCCCCTCACCTCACCTTCCTCTGCTTCAGAGGTAGAAGAGTGACTGCATTCAGATACTTTAATAGGAGCAGTCTCCTGAAAACCTACCCATTCGCTATGGGGAAGGATCAAGGTCTGCCTGGTATTTCTGGAAACTTCAAGCCTGACAATGGGGTCTATTGCACAAGGGAAGGTTTGTATGGGATGGCTCCTCAAGAACTCAGGAGAACCCCAAAGGGGCCTAAGAGATGGTAAATCCCCTCTGCAATACCCTGCCTGTTGGCTGCTGAAACAACCTCCTCATAGAATCTGACCTATCTGAGCCTGAGCCATCTGGGCAAAGACCCGCAGCTGTGAGAGTAAAAGTGGACTCTGCTTGGAGCAAGTGCCACCTAAGAGGCTAATGAAAGGCTGAAAGGGCAGGTTCAGCCCAAGCAACAGGCCTGTTGCTGGGGCCTTTTCTACTTAAACCCTGAGGCAAAGCAGGATTAAACTCAACAGCTCCCTCTGGTGACCAAGCCTGTGGGATTTGAGTGTTAAAAGTCTCCAACTTTGCCCCAGCAACAGTTGGGTGGGTTGACTGTTGCCCCTCTCTTTGCTCTCAGCCCTTTGCAAACTGCCATTCAAGGGCCTCATGTCTTCTTTCTGCTTTTTCCTCAGCTTTGATTTTCTTCTTAGAGGCAATGGTCTTTGCCGTTGCCCCTTGAGCTGAGAAATGTCTCTTGGATCTTTTCTTGTACCTTGAAGAGGATTGTGCCATTGCAGGGGAAAGGGACTCTTCTCTATCTGCTTCCCTTCCATTATGTCAAGACTGTGACTCTCTGCTTTAACACCAGGCAAGCCAGATAAGGCTGTGGGACAGCAGAGGCCTGCAGGGGATCGATCTATCCCACCCCACAATTAGCACCAACCCACTGGTGCAGCCTGGCACAGTGGGAGCTTCAGGCAACATTTAAGAGGGGAATTGGCCGTTTAGGGCAATGTAACCTATATCATCGCTCCACTCACTCCTCACGATGACTTACAGCTTTGAAGATCCTCGGTGGGTGTCCTCAGTGGCAGGAATGAATCTCTGGCCCTGGAATCACTGGGGGGGGGAGAAAGAGCCCTTCCCACCCCACACGATGTCGTCTCAGAGCTCCTGGGTCCCTGGGAGTTGATCTCTAGCTTCATGCCGATCAGCTGTTTGTTAAAAGCCGAATCGCCACTTTTCTGCTGAATTTTGAGTTTTGACTCTGAAGAGAGCTCCTCAGAACACAACTGCTTCGACGAGTTGACTGAGTCGAAAGCTGGGGAACCATAGCAACAGTGGCAAGATTAATGATTTGGTAGACTCAGTCACGTTACGAGGAGGCAGAGACATCCCACAACTAGACTCTCGCAGCAGTTTAACAGAGAATATGGAGGAAGTTCTGAAGGAGGAACTAGAAAGAATTTGGAAAGTAATGGTCAAAGTGGGTCCAGTGATAGTATAAGCAGATGGGGCTGTGACTCCCAAGCTGGAAAAGTGTCTCCAACACATCATAGAAATAATATCAGAGCTATCTGTACAAAAAAGGTAGGAACAGAAACAGTGAGGAAGGAAGGAAGGAAGGAAGGAAGGGTCTTTTAAATACATTTGAGACTTGTGGCTAGAATAGCTATTTGTAAAATGTATACAGCTTATCTAAATATATAATGTAAGTCTACGTTATTGTGAATTTTTTAGAGGCAATGCCTTTATCCTAATCTTGAAGTTATGAACAGGCCATTGAGTAGTGGTAAGAATTTAAATTCAGTTCATTGAACTAGAACCCATTTGTGATATCTTGAAAAATACTGTATGTAATGATATTGAATTTGAGAAAGGACTATGATTGTGCAAACAACTAAAATTATAGACAAATAAGGCTTTGAACTCAAAGTTCTGTCTTAATGCATCTAGGTTCCATATAATGCTTCCATATAGTTAAAGTGAATATGGCTTATTATCCTGTTTTTAACAAATATTTCAGTACAAAGAGTAGATTAGTAAGGTAGAGTTACAAACAGTTGTTGGTTTTTATGTCCCATGTCACTGTGACAAAAGGCTTTTAAAAATATAATTGACTGATATTACCTGATTTTAAAGAATATTCCAACTTCAATGTGGGAATACACAGAAAATTTTATTACCAAATAAATTGCTGGTAAACTGATATGAGCTTTTTTAATCATTCTGTAGATATCCAAATCATATCTAGCTAAGATTATTGAAAGGCTTTTATGTGTCGTATTTTAGCCCAAGCAGAATTGTTATGAGAATAAAAATGGAGGAAAGCGTTCCATACATTAATAGCGGGTTAGAAATATGATACATAAAATGTATCAAAATATTTTTATATTTAAATATTTCTTTACTAAAATAATTCTTAACTGATAGCAGTGGGTTTGTTTTTTTGTTTTTTGCTTACTATTAATGCCATTACTTTGTTTTTTGTATGAAATATTTATCTGGGAAAATGGGAATATTGGTTAGGACAGTTTTTAGTTTTCAGGATGTATAGTATATATTATATCTTTTTTATTTAGCAGATTTATTTTTAAAAGAAGAAAAGTAATAATTTGAGGAAATTACCTCTTTACTGTAATACAAAGAAAGCAGTTTCTTCTAGCTCATGAATCAAGAGTGAAGGGTGATTACCTTAGTCTGGCTGCACTCCATGTAATTTTAGAGACTAGAATGTTGTTACAAGCAAAGAAAGGTGAAAACATAGTAAAGTTCCACTGAACGACTTTTACAGCTTTGAGCTAATGTACACAAACAAAGAAACTCTTGTTTTCTTCTCTCCATTATATTTGTAATGAGAGAAAGGTGAAAATTGGGTAGTCTTGAAATAGAGTTGACCCTCTATTTACTTCCTTAAATTTCACCTAGAAAAAAACATTAAATATATAATTCACACATTTGTATCATTAAAAAAAATAGAAGGCAGTTATAACTGCACATTTAAAATGAGTTTGTATTCCTTATCATTAAGGAATTCAAAGACAAATGTAAATTTATATGCCTGTTATTGCTTTTTGAATTACATTTCTTGAAATTATATAGAAAAAAATGAAATTACACAGAAAGCTAACAGGTTACATGAATGCCTTAGTAATGGTGGAAAGCACTTTAAATCTTTCTTATTAAATCATTAGTAAAATGCATAAAAGTTTTCTCATTTATGATTTTTCATTTTTTGCCTTAATTTACATTTTCATTGTACATGAATAAGATTTTTTATGTTAAATCTATTGTTATTTAGTTATTGTTTGGATGCATATAGCTGCTCATCTCACACACAAGTTAAAAAACAGAAACAATACAATTAAAAAATATAAAAAGCATATTTCAAAAATCTTGAATCCATTGCTGAGCTAATTTCTATATATTATCTAAAATAATTGTACACACTAAAACAGCAATTAATGCCAATTTACTACAGCAGCTTAAAGCTTAGAAGAGTTACCTTAAATTTATGATGTGTCATTCAATTTCTGAGATAAATAGTCATAATACAATCCCTTATAGTCAACATAAGTTTCAATTTTATTAGATAGTTGCAATTAATTACCGTAATTAAATTATGTGTTTAGAAATGATGTGTTTACAACCCTTTTGTCCACACTGTCCTAAATTACTATTGGTTCTCATTTAACAACCACTCATTCAGTGACTCTTTGCACCTATGAATGGGCTGAATGAAT